>NW_026989925.1:0-138843 GCF_036417665.1 Passer domesticus | reverse complement strand
GGCATCAGGTGAAAGCTGGCCTTTGGGGCTATAAGGCCGAGCTGGGATCTGGCTTCTGACCACTGTAGTTTTGGAGAAATCCAACAAAATTTGGAAATTTTTAGGTTGGGTGCTCAGGGTGGGCCAGGGCGAGTGGCCGCAAAGAGAGGCCATTTTGCAGGGGAAAAAGAAGTCATTTGGCCAACCTCTGGGCATCAGGTGAAAGCTGGCGTTTGGGGCTATAAGGCCGAGCTGGGATCTGGCTTCTGACCACTGTAGTTTTGGAGAAATCCAACAACATTTGGAAATTTTTAGGTTGGGTGCTCAGGGTGGGCCAGGGCGAGTGGCCGCAAAGAGAGGCCATTTTGCAGGGGAAAAAGAAGTCATTTGGCCAACCTCTGGGCATCAGGTGAAAGCTGGCGTTTGGGGCTATAAGGCCGAGCTGGGATCTGGCTTCTGACCACTGTAGTTTTGGAGAAATCCAACAAAATTTGGAAATTTTTAGGTTGGGTGGTCAGGGTGGGCCAGGGCGAGTGGCCGCAAAGAGAGGCCATTTTGCAGGGGAAAAAGAAGTCATGTGGCCAACCTCTGGGCATCAGGTGAAAGCTGGCCTTTGGGGCTATAAGGCCGAGCTGGGATCTGGCTTCTGACCACTGTAGTTTTGGAGAAATCCAACAAAATTTGGAAATTTTTAGGTTGGGTGCTCAGGGTGGGCCAGGGCGAGTGGCCGCAAAGAGAGGCCATTTTGCAGGGGAAAAAGAAGTCATTTGCCCAACCTCTGGGCATCAGGTGAAAGCTGGCGTTTGGGGCTATAAGGCCGAGCTGGGATCTGGCTTCTGACCACTGTAGTTTTGGAGAAATCCAACAAAATTTGGAAATTTTTAGGTTGGGTGGTCAGGGTGGGCCAGGGCGAGTGGCCGCAAAGAGAGGCCATTTTGCAGGGGAAAAAGAAGTCATTTGCCCAACCTCTGGGCATCAGGTGAAAGCTGGCCTTTGGGGCTATAAGGCCGAGCTGGGATCTGGCTTCTGACCACTGTAGTTTTGGAGAAATCCAACAAAATTTGGAAATTTTTAGGTTGGGTGGTCAGGGTGGGCCAGGGCGAGTGGCCGCAAAGAGAGGCCATTTTGCAGGGGAAAAAGAAGTCATTTGCCCAACCTCTGGGCATCAGGTGAAAGCTGGCATTTGGGGCTATAAGGCCGAGCTGGGATCTGGCTTCTGACCACTGTAGTTTTGGAGAAATCCAACAAAATTTGGAAATTTTTAGGTTGGGTGGTCAGGGTGGGCCAGGGCGAGTGGCCGCAAAGAGAGGCCATTTTGCAGGGGAAAAAGAAGTCCTTTGGCCAACCTCTGGGCATCAGGTGAAAGCTGGCGTTTGGGGCTATAAGGCCGAGCTGGGATCTGGCTTCTGACCACTGTAGTTTTGGAGAAATCCAACAAAATTTGGAAATTTTTAGGTTGGGTGGTCAGGGTGGGCCAGGGCGAGTGGCCGCAAAGAGAGGCCATTTTGCAGGGGAAAAAGAAGTCATTTGCCCAACCTCTGGGCATCAGGTGAAAGCTGGCCTTTGGGGCTATAAGGCCGAGCTGGGATCTGGCTTCTGACCACTGTAGTTTTGGAGAAATCCAACAAAATTTGGAAATTTTTAGGTTGGGTGCTCAGGGTGGGCCAGGGCGAGTGGCCGCAAAGAGAGGCCATTTTGCAGGGGAAAAAGAAGTCATTTGGCCAACCTCTGGGCATCAGGTGAAAGCTGGCATTTGGGGCTATAAGGCCGAGCTGGGATCTGGCTTCTGACCACTGTAGTTTTGGAGAAATCCAACAAAATTTGGAAATTTTTAGGTTGGGTGCTCAGGGTGGCCAGGGTGTGTGGCCGCAAAGAGAGGCCATTTTGCAGGGGAAAAAGAAGTCATTTGCCCAACCTCTGGGCATCAGATGAAAGCTGGCGTTTGGGGCTATAAGGCCGAGCTGGGATCTGGCTTCTGACCACTGTAGTTTTGGAGAAATCCAACAAAATTTGGAAATTTTTAGGTTGGGTGGTCAGGGTGGGCCAGGGCGAGTGGCCGCAAAGTGAGGCCATTTTGCAGGGGAAAAAGAAGTCATTTGGCCAACCTCTGGGCATCAGGTGAAAGCTGGCGTTTGGGGCTATAAGGCCGAGCTGGGATCTGGCTTCTGACCACTGTAGTTTTGGAGAAATCCAACAAAATTTGGCAATTTTTAGGTTGGGTGGTCAGGGTGGGCCAGGGCGAGTGGCCGCAAAGAGAGGCCATTTTGCAGGGGAAAAAGAAGTCATTTGGCCAACCTCTGGGCATCAGATGAAAGCTGGCCTTTGGGGCTATAAGGCCGAGCTGGGATCTGGCTTCTGACCACTGTAGTTTTGGAGAAATCCAACAAAATTTGGAAATTTTTAGGTTGGGTGGTCAGGGTGGGCCAGGGCGAGTGGCCGCAAAGAGAGGCCATTTTGCAGGGGAAAAAGAAGTCATGTGGCCAACCTCTGGGCATCAGGTGAAAGCTGGCATTTGGGGCTATAAGGCCGAGCTGGGATCTGGCTTCTGACCACTGTAGTTTTGGAGAAATCCAACAAAATTTGGAAATTTTTAGGTTGGGTGCTCAGGGTGGGCCAGGGCGAGTGGCCGCAAAGAGAGGCCATTTTGCAGGGGAAAAAGAAGTCATTTGGCCAACCTCTGGGCATCAGGTGAAAGCTGGCGTTTGGGGCTATAAGGCCGAGCTGGGATCTGGCTTCTGACCACTGTAGTTTTGGAGAAATCCCACAAAATTTGGAAATTTTTAGGTTGGGTGGTCAGGGTGGGCCAGGGCGAGTGGCTGCAAAGAGAGGCCATTTTGCAGGGGAAAAAGAAGTCATGTGGCCAACCTCTGGGCATCAGGTGAAAGCTGGCATTTGGGGCTATAAGGCCGAGCTGGGATCTGGCTTCTGACCACTGTAGTTTTGGAGAAATCCAACAAAATTTGGAAATTTTTAGGTTGGGTGCTCAGGGTGGGCCGGGCGAGTGGCCGCAAAGAGAGGCCATTTTGCAGGGGAAAAAGAAGTCATTTGGCCAACCTCTGGGCATCAGGTGAAAGCTGGCCTTTGGGGCTATAAGGCCGAGCTGGGATCTGGCTTCTGACCACTGTAGTTTTGGAGAAATCCAACAACATTTGGAAATTTTTAGGTTGGGTGCTCAGGGTGGGCCAGGGCGAGTGGCCGCAAAGAGAGACCATTTTGCAGGGGAAAAAGAAGTCATTTGGCCAAGCTCTGGGCATCAGGTGAAAGCTGGCGTTTGGGGCTATAAGGCCGAGCTGGGATCTGGCTTCTGACCACTGTAGTTTTGGAGAAATCCAACAAAATTTGGAAATTTTTAGGTTGGGTGCTCAGGGTGGGCCAGGGCGAGTGGCTGCAAAGAGAGGCCATTTTGCAGGGGAAAAAGAAGTCATGTGGCCAA
The DNA here is from genome assembly GCF_036417665.1 of Passer domesticus. Taxonomy (NCBI): domain Eukaryota; kingdom Metazoa; phylum Chordata; class Aves; order Passeriformes; family Passeridae; genus Passer; species Passer domesticus. The sequence goes on along the minus strand of NW_026989925.1, from coordinate 135,431 downwards.
CCTCTGGGCATCAGGTGAAAGCTGGCGTTTGGGGCTATAAGGCCGAGCTGGGATCTGGCTTCTGACCACTGTAGTTTTGGAGAAATCCAACAAAATTTGGAAATTTTTAGGTTGGGTGGTCAGGGTGGGCCAGGGTGAGTGGCCGCAAAGAGAGGCCATTTTGCAGGGGAAAAAGAAGTCATGTGGCCAACCTCTGGGCATCAGGTGAAAGCTGGCGTTTGGGGCTATAAGGCCGAGCTGGGATCTGGCTTCTGACCACTGTAGTTTTGGAGAAATCCAACAAAATTTGGAAATTTTTAGGTTGGGTGCTCAGGGTGGGCCAGGGCGAGTGGCCGCAAAGAGAGGCCATTTTGCAGGGGAAAAAGAAGTCATTTGCCCAACCTCTGGGCATCAGGTGAAAGCTGGCGTTTGGGGCTATAAGGCCGAGCTGGGATCTGGCTTCTGACCACTGTAGTTTTGGAGAAATCCAACAAAATTTGGAAATTTTTAGGTTGGGTGGTCAGGGTGGGCCAGGGCGAGTGGCCGCAAAGAGAGGCCATTTTGCAGGGGAAAAAGAAGTCATGTGGCCAACCTCTGGGCATCAGGTGAAAACTGGCGTTTGGGGCTATAAGGCCGAGCTGGGATCTGGCTTCTGACCACTGTAGTTTTGGAGAAATCCAACAAAATTTGGAAATTTTTAGGTTGGGTGGTCAGGGTGGGCCAGGGTGAGTGGCCGCAAAGAGAGGCCATTTTGCAGGGGAAAAAGAAGTCATGTGGCCAACCTCTGGGCATCAGGTGAAAGCTGGCGTTTGGGGCTATAAGGCTGAGCTGGGATCTGGCTTCTGACCACTGTAGTTATGGAGAAATCCAACAAAATTTGGAAATTTTTAAAATTTTTAGGTTGGGTGGTCAGGGTGGGCAAGGGCGAGTGGCCGCAAAGAGAGGCCATTTTGCAGGGGAAAAAGAAGTCATTTGGCCAACCTCTGGGCATCAGGTGAAAGCTGGCGTTTGGGGCTATAAGGCCGAGCTGGGATCTGGCTTCTGACCACTGTAGTTTTGGAGAAATCCAACAAAATTTGGAAATTTTTAGGTTGGGTGCTCAGGGTGGGCCAGGGCGAGTGGCCGCAAAGAGAGGCCATTTTGCAGGGGAAAAAGAAGTCATTTGGCCAACCTCTGGGCATCAGGTGAAAGCTGGCGTTTGGGGCTATAAGGCCGAGCTGGGATCTGGCTTCTGACCACTGTAGTTTTGGAGAAATCCAACAAAATTTGGAAATTTTTAGGTTGGGTGGTCAGGGTGGGCCAGGGCGAGTGGCCGCAAAGAGAGGCCATTTTGCAGGGAAAAAGAAGTCATTTGGCCAACCTCTGGGCATCAGGTGAAAGCTGGCGTTTGGGGCTATAAGGCCGAGCTGGGATCTGGCTTCTGACCACTGTAGTTTTGGAGAAATCCAACAACATTTGGAAATTTTTAGGTTGGGTGCTCAGGGTGGGCCAGGGCGAGTGGCCGCAAAGAGAGGCCATTTTGCAGGGGAAAAAGAAGTCATTTGCCCAACCTCTGGGCATCAGGTGAAAGCTGGCGTTTGGGGCTATAAGGCCGAGCTGGGATCTGGCTTCTGACCACTGTAGTTTTGGAGAAATCCAACAAAATTTGGAAATTTTTAGGTTGGGTGGTCAGGGTGGGCCAGGGCGAGTGGCCGCAAAGAGAGGCCATTTTGCAGGGGAAAAAGAAGTCATGTGGCCAACCTCTGGGCATCAGGTGAAAGCTGGCGTTTGGGGCTATAAGGCCGAGCTGGGATCTGGCTTCTGACCACTGTAGTTTTGGAGAAATCCAACAAAATTGGAAATTTTTAGGTTGGGTGGTCAGGGTGGGCCAGGGCGAGTGGCCGCAAAGAGAGGCCATTTTGCAGGGGAAAAAGAAGTCATTTGCCCAACCTCTGGGCATCAGGTGAAAGCTGGCGTTTGGGGCTTATAAGGCCGAGCTGGGATCTGGCTTCTGACCACTGTAGTTTTGGAGAAATCCAACAAAATTTGGCAATTTTTAGGTTGGGTGGTCAGGGTGGGCCAGGGCGAGTGGCCGCAAAGAGAGGCCATTTTGCAGGGGAAAAAGAAGTCATTTGGCCAACCTCTGGGCATCAGGTGAAAGCTGGCGTTTGGGCTATAAGGCCGAGCTGGGATCTGGCTTCTGACCACTGTAGTTTTGGAGAAATCCAACAAAATTTGGAAATTTTTAGGTTGGGTGCTCAGGGTGGGCCAGGGCGAGTGGCTGCAAAGAGAGGCCATTTTGCAGGGGAAAAAGAAGTCATTTGGCCAACCTCTGGGCATCAGATGAAAGCTGGCGTTTGGGGCTATAAGGCCAAGCTGGGATCTGGCTTCTGACCACTGTAGTTTTGGAGAAATCCCACAAAATTGGAAATTTTTAGGTTGGGTGCTCAGGGTGGGCCAGGGCGAGTGGCCGCAAAGAGAGGCCATTTTGCAGGGGAAAAAGAAGTCATGTGGCCAACCTCTGGGCATCAGGTGAAAGCTGGCATTTGGGGCTATAAGGCCGAGCTGGGATCTGGCTTCTGACCACTGTAGTTTTGGAGAAATCCAACAAAATTTGGAAATTTTTAGGTTGGGTGGTCAGGGTGGGCCAGGGCGAGTGGCCGCAAAGAGAGGCCATTTTGCAGGGGAAAAAGAAGTCATTTGGCCAACCTCTGGGCATCAGGTGAAAGGTGGCGTTTGGGGCTATAAGGCCGAGCTGGGATCTGGCTTCTGACCACTGTAGTTTTGGAGAAATCCAACAACATTTGGAAATTTTAGGTTGGGTGCTCAGGGTGGGCCAGGGCGAGTGGCCGCAAAGAGAGGCCATTTTGCAGGGGAAAAGAAGTCATTTGCCCAACCTCTGGGCATCAGGTGAAAGCTGGCGTTTGGGGCTATAAGGCCGAGCTGGGATCTGGCTTCTGACCACTGTAGTTTTGGAGAAATCCAACAAAATTTGGAAATTTTTAGGTTGGGTGGTCAGGGTGGGCCAGGGCGAGTGGCCGCAAAGAGAGGGCCATTTTGCAGGGGAAAAAGAAGTCATGTGGCCAACCTCTGGGCATCAGGTGAAAGCTGGCGTTTGGGCTATAAGGCCGAGCTGGGATCTGGCTTCTGACCACTGTAGTTTTGGAGAAATCCAACAAAATTTGGCAATTTTTAGGTTGGGTGGTCAGGGTGGGCCAGGGCGAGTGGCCGCAAAGAGAGGCCATTTTGCAGGGGAAAAAGAAGTCATTTGCCCAACCTCTGGGCATCAGGTGAAAGCTGGCGTTTGGGGCTATAAGGCCGAGCTGGGATCTGGCTTCTGACCACTGTAGTTTTGGAGAAATCCAACAAAATTTGGCAATTTTTAGGTTGGGTGGTCAGGGTGGGCCAGGGCGAGTGGCCGCAAAGAGAGGCCATTTTGCAGGGGAAAAAGAAGTCATTTGGCCAACCTCTGGGCATCAGGTGAAAGCTGGCGTTTGGGGCTATAAGGCCGAGCTGGGATCTGGCTTCTGACCACTGTAGTTTTGGAGAAATCCAACAAAATTTGGAAATTTTTAGGTTGGGTGGTCAGGGTGGGCCAGGGCGAGTGGCCGCAAAGAGAGGCCATTTTGCAGGGGAAAAAGAAGTCATTTGGCCAACCTCTGGGCATCAGGTGAAAGCTGGCGTTTGGGGCTATAAGGCCGAGCTGGGATCTGGCTTCTGACCACTGTAGTTTTGGAGAAATCCCACAAAATTTGGAAATTTTTAGGTTGGGTGCTCAGGGTGGGCCAGGGCGAGTGGCCGCAAAGAGAGGCCATTTCGCAGGGGAAAAAGAAGTCATTTGGCCAACCTCTGGGCATCAGGTGAAAGCTGGCGTTTGGGGCTATAAGGCCGAGCTGGGATCTGGCTTCTGACCACTGTAGTTTTGGAGAAATCCAACAAAATTTGGAAATTTTTAGGTTGGGTGGTCAGGGTGGGCCAGGGTGAGTGGCCGCAAAGAGAGGCCATTTTGCAGGGAAAAAGAAGTCATTTGGCCAACCTCTGGGCATCAGGTGAAAGCTGGCGTTTGGGGCTATAAGCCGAGCTGGGATCTGGCTTCTGACCACTGTAGTTTTGGAGAAATCCAACAAAATTTGGAATTTTTAGGTTGGGTGCTCAGGGTGGGCCAGGGCGAGTGGCCGCAAAGAGAGGCCATTTTGCAGGGGAAAAAGAAGTCATTTGGCCAACCTCTGGGCATCAGGTGAAAGCTGGGCATTTGGGGCTATAAGGCCGAGCTGGGATCTGGCTTCTGACCACTGTAGTTTTGGAGAAATCCAACAATATTTGGAAATTTTTAGGTTGGGTGCTCAGGGTGGGCCAGGGCGAGTGGCCGCAAAGAGAGGCCATTTTGCAGGGGAAAAAGAAGTCATTTGGCCAACCTCTGGGCATCAGGTGAAAGCTGGCCTTTGGGGCTATAAGGCCGAGCTGGGATCTGGCTTCTGACCACTGTAGTTTTGGAGAAATCCAACAAAATTTGGAAATTTTTAGGTTGGGTGGTCAGGGTGGGCCAGGGCGAGTGGCCGCAAAGAGAGGCCATTTTGCAGGGGAAAAAGAAGTCATTTGGCCAACCTCTGGGCATCAGGTGAAAGCTGGCGTTTGGGGCTATAAGGCCGAGCTGGGATCTGGCTTCTGACCACTGTAGTTTTGAGAAATCCAACAAAATTTGGAAATTTTTAGGTTGGGTGCTCAGGGTGGGCCAGGGCGAGTGGCCGCAAAGAGAGGCCATTTTGCAGGGGAAAAAGAAGTCATTTGGCCAACCTCTGGGCATCAGATGAAAGCTGGCGTTTGGGGCTATAAGGCCGAGCTGGGATCTGGCTTCTGACCACTGTAGTTTTGGAGAAATCCCACAAAATTTGGAAATTTTTAGGTTGGGTGCTCAGGGTGGGCCAGGGCGAGTGGCCGCAAAGAGAGGCCATTTTGCAGGGGAAAAAGAAGTCATGTGGCCAACCTCTGGGCATCAGGTGAAAGCTGGCATTTGGGGCTATAAGGCCGAGCTGGGATCTGGCTTCTGACCACTGTAGTTTTGGAGAAATCCAACAAAATTTGGAAATTTTTAGGTTGGGTGCTCAGGGTGGGCCAGGGCGAGTGGCCGCAAAGAGAGGCCATTTTGCAGGGGAAAAAGAAGTCATTTGGCCAACCTCTGGGCATCAGGTGAAAGCTGGCGTTTGGGGCTATAAGGCCGAGCTGGGATCTGGCTTCTGACCACTGTAGTTTTGGAGAAATCCAACAAAATTTGGAAATTTTTAGGTTGGGTGCTCAGGGTGGGCCAGGGCGAGTGGCCGCAAAGAGAGGCCATTTTGCAGGGGAAAAAGAAGTCATTTGCCCAACCTCTGGGCATCAGGTGAAAGCTGGCGTTTGGGGCTATAAGGCCGAGCTGGGATCTGGCTTCTGACCACTGTAGTTTTGGAGAAATCCCACAAAATTTGGAAATTTTTAGGTTGGGTGGTCAGGGTGGGCCAGGGCGAGTGGCTGCCAAAGAGAGGCCATTTTTGCAGGGGAAAAAGAAGTCATGTGGCCAACCTCTGGGCATCAGGTGAAAGCTGGCCTTTGGGCTATAAGGCCGAGCTGGGATCTGGCTTCTGACCACTGTAGTTTTGGAGAAATCCAACAAAATTTGGAAATTTTTAGGTTGGGTGCTCAGGGTGGGCCAGGGCGAGTGGCCGCAAAGAGAGGCCATTTTGCAGGGGAAAAAGAAGTCATTTGGCCAACCTCTGGCATCAGGTGAAAGCTGGCGTTTGGGGCTATAAGGCCGAGCTGGGATCTGGCTTCTGACCACTGTAGTTTTGGAGAAATCCAACAAAATTGGAAATTTTTAGGTTGGGTGGTCAGGGTGGGCCAGGGCGAGTGGCCGCAAAGAGAGGCCATTTTGCAGGGGAAAAAGAAGTCATTTGCCCAACCTCTGGGCATCAGGTGAAAGCTGGCGTTTGGGGCTATAAGGCCGAGCTGGGATCTGGCTTCTGACCACTGTAGTTTTGGAGAAATCCAACAAAATTTGGAAATTTTTAGGTTGGGTGCTCAGGGTGGGCCAGGGTGTGTGGCCGCAAAGAGAGGCCATTTCGCAGGGGAAAAAGAAGTCATTTGGCCAACCTCTGGGCATCAGATGAAAGCTGGCGTTTGGGGCTATAAGGCCGAGCTGGGATCTGGCTTCTGACCACTGTAGTTTTGGAGAAATCCAACAAAATTTGGAAATTTTTAGGTTGGGTGGTCAGGGTGGGCCAGGGTGAGTGGCCGCAAAGAGAGGCCATTTTGCAGGGGAAAAAGAAGTCATTTGGCCAACCTCTGGGCATCAGGTGAAAGCTGGCGTTTGGGGCTATAAGGCCGAGCTGGGATCTGGCTTCTGACCACTGTAGTTTTGGAGAAATCCAACAAAATTTGGAAATTTTTAGGTTGGGTGCTCAGGGTGGGCCAGGGCGAGTGGCCGCAAAGAGAGGCCATTTTGCAGGGGAAAAAGAAGTCATTTGGCCAACCTCTGGGCATCAGGTGAAAGCTGGCATTTGGGGCTATAAGGCCGAGCTGGGATCTGGCTTCTGACCACTGTAGTTTTGGAGAAATCCAACAATATTTGGAAATTTTTAGGTTGGGTGGTCAGGGTGGGCCAGGGCGAGTGGCCGCAAAGAGAGGCCATTTTGCAGGGGAAAAAGAAGTCATTTGGCCAACCTCTGGGCATCAGGTGAAAGCTGGCCTTTGGGGCTATAAGGCCGAGCTGGGATCTGGCTTCTGACCACTGTAGTTTTGGAGAAATCCAACAAAATTTGGAAATTTTTAGGTTGGGTGCTCAGGGTGGGCCAGGGCGAGTGGCCGCAAAGAGAGGCCATTTTGCAGGGGAAAAAGAAGTCATTTGGCCAACCTCTGGGCATCAGGTGAAAGCTGGCGTTTGGGGCTATAAGGCCGAGCTGGGATCTGGCTTCTGACCACTGTAGTTTTGGAGAAATCCAACAAAATTTGGAAATTTTTAGGTTGGGTGCTCAGGGTGGGCCAGGGCGAGTGGCCGCAAAGAGAGGCCATTTTGCAGGGGAAAAAGAAGTCATTTGGCCAACCTCTGGGCATCAGATGAAAGCTGGCGTTTGGGGCTATAAGGCCGAGCTGGGATCTGGCTTCTGACCACTGTAGTTTTGGAGAAATCCCACAAAATTTGGAAATTTTTAGGTTGGGTGCTCAGGGTGGGCCAGGGCGAGTGGCCGCAAAGAGAGGCCATTTTGCAGGGGAAAAAGAAGTCATGTGGCCAACCTCTGGGCATCAGGTGAAAGCTGGCATTTGGGGCTATAAGGCCGAGCTGGGATCTGGCTTCTGACCACTGTAGTTTTGGAGAAATCCAACAAAATTTGGAAATTTTTAGGTTGGGTGCTCAGGGTGGGCCAGGGCGAGTGGCCGCAAAGAGAGGCCATTTTGCAGGGGAAAAAGAAGTCATTTGGCCAACCTCTGGGCATCAGGTGAAAGCTGGCGTTTGGGGCTATAAGGCCGAGCTGGGATCTGGCTTCTGACCACTGTAGTTTTGGAGAAATCCAACAAAATTTGGAAATTTTTAGGTTGGGTGCTCAGGGTGGGCCAGGGCGAGTGGCCGCAAAGAGAGGCCATTTTGCAGGGGAAAAAGAAGTCATTTGCCAACCTCTGGGCATCAGGTGAAAGCTGGCGTTTGGGGCTATAAGGCCGAGCTGGGATCTGGCTTCTGACCACTGTAGTTTTGGAGAAATCCCACAAAATTTGGAAATTTTTAGGTTGGGTGGTCAGGGTGGGCCAGGGCGAGTGGCTGCAAAGAGAGGCCATTTTGCAGGGGAAAAAGAAGTCATGTGGCCAACCTCTGGGCATCAGGTGAAAGCTGGCCTTTGGGGCTATAAGGCCGAGCTGGGATCTGGCTTCTGACCACTGTAGTTTTGGAGAAATCCAACAAAATTTGGAAATTTTTAGGTTGGGTGCTCAGGGTGGGCCAGGGCGAGTGGCCGCAAAGAGAGGCCATTTTGCAGGGGAAAAAGAAGTCATTTGGCCAACCTCTGGGCATCAGGTGAAAGCTGGCGTTTGGGGCTATAAGGCCGAGCTGGGATCTGGCTTCTGACCACTGTAGTTTTGGAGAAATCCAACAACATTTGGAAATTTTTAGGTTGGGTGCTCAGGGTGGGCCAGGGCGAGTGGCCGCAAAGAGAGGCCATTTTGCAGGGGAAAAAGAAGTCATTTGGCCAACCTCTGGGCATCAGGTGAAAGCTGGCGTTTGGGGCTATAAGGCCGAGCTGGGATCTGGCTTCTGACCACTGTAGTTTTGGAGAAATCCAACAAAATTTGGAAATTTTTAGGTTGGGTGGTCAGGGTGGGCCAGGGTGAGTGGCCGCAAAGAGAGGCCATTTTGCAGGGGAAAAAGAAGTCATGTGGCCAACCTCTGGGCATCAGGTGAAAGCTGGCGTTTGGGGCTATAAGGCCGAGCTGGGATCTGGCTTCTGACCACTGTAGTTTTGGAGAAATCCAACAAAATTTGGAAATTTTTAGGTTGGGTGCTCAGGGTGGGCCAGGGCGAGTGGCCGCAAAGAGAGGCCATTTTGCAGGGGAAAAAGAAGTCATTTGCCCAACCTCTGGGCATCAGGTGAAAGCTGGCGTTTGGGGCTATAAGGCCGAGCTGGGATCTGGCTTCTGACCACTGTAGTTTTGGAGAAATCCAACAAAATTTGGAAATTTTTAGGTTGGGTGGTCAGGGTGGGCCAGGGCGAGTGGCCGCAAAGAGAGGCCATTTTGCAGGGGAAAAAGAAGTCATTTGCCCAACCTCTGGGCATCAGGTGAAAGCTGGCCTTTGGGGCTATAAGGCCGAGCTGGGATCTGGCTTCTGACCACTGTAGTTTTGGAGAAATCCAACAAAATTTGGAAATTTTTAGGTTGGGTGGTCAGGGTGGGCCAGGGCGAGTGGCCGCAAAGAGAGGCCATTTTGCAGGGGAAAAAGAAGTCATTTGCCCAACCTCTGGGCATCAGGTGAAAGCTGGCATTTGGGGCTATAAGGCCGAGCTGGGATCTGGCTTCTGACCACTGTAGTTTTGGAGAAATCCAACAAAATTTGGAAATTTTTAGGTTGGGTGGTCAGGGTGGGCCAGGGCGAGTGGCCGCAAAGAGAGGCCATTTTGCAGGGGAAAAAGAAGTCCTTTGGCCAACCTCTGGGCATCAGGTGAAAGCTGGCGTTTGGGGCTATAAGGCCGAGCTGGGATCTGGCTTCTGACCACTGTAGTTTTGGAGAAATCCAACAAAATTTGGAAATTTTTAGGTTGGGTGGTCAGGGTGGGCCAGGGCGAGTGGCCGCAAAGAGAGGCCATTTTGCAGGGGAAAAAGAAGTCATTTGCCCAACCTCTGGGCATCAGGTGAAAGCTGGCCTTTGGGGCTATAAGGCCGAGCTGGGATCTGGCTTCTGACCACTGTAGTTTTGGAGAAATCCAACAAAATTTGGAAATTTTTAGGTTGGGTGGTCAGGGTGGGCCAGGGCGAGTGGCCGCAAAGAGAGGCCATTTTGCAGGGGAAAAAGAAGTCATTTGGCCAACCTCTGGGCATCAGGTGAAAGCTGGCATTTGGGGCTATAAGGCCGAGCTGGGATCTGGCTTCTGACCACTGTAGTTTTGGAGAAATCCAACAAAATTTGGAAATTTTTAGGTTGGGTGCTCAGGGTGGCCAGGGTGTGTGGCCGCAAAGAGAGGCCATTTTGCAGGGGAAAAAGAAGTCATTTGCCCAACCTCTGGGCATCAGATGAAAGCTGGCGTTTGGGGCTATAAGGCCGAGCTGGGATCTGGCTTCTGACCACTGTAGTTTTGGAGAAATCCAACAAAATTTGGAAATTTTTAGGTTGGGTGGTCAGGGTGGGCCAGGGCGAGTGGCCGCAAAGTGAGGCCGTTTTGCAGGGGAAAAAGAAGTCATTTGGCCAACCTCTGGGCATCAGGTGAAAGCTGGCGTTTGGGGCTATAAGGCCGAGCTGGGATCTGGCTTCTGACCACTGTAGTTTTGGAGAAATCCAACAAAATTTGGAAATTTTTAGGTTGGGTGCTCAGGGTGGGCCAGGGCGAGTGGCCGCAAAGAGAGGCCATTTTGCAGGGGAAAAAGAAGTCATTTGGCCAACCTCTGGGCATCAGATGAAAGCTGGCCTTTGGGGCTATAAGGCCGAGCTGGGATCTGGCTTCTGACCACTGTAGTTTTGGAGAAATCCAACAAAATTTGGAAATTTTTAGGTTGGGTGGTCAGGGTGGGCCAGGGCGAGTGGCTGCAAAGAGAGGCCATTTTGCAGGGGAAAAAGAAGTCATGTGGCCAACCTCTGGGCATCAGGTGAAAGCTGGCCTTTGGGGCTATAAGGCCGAGCTGGGATCTGGCTTCTGACCACTGTAGTTTTGGAGAAATCCAACAAAATTTGGCAATTTTTAGGTTGGGTGGTCAGGGTGGGCCAGGGCGAGTGGCCGCAAAGAGAGGCCATTTTGCAGGGGAAAAAGAAGTCATTTGGCCAACCTCTGGGCATCAGGTGAAAGCTGGCGTTTGGGGCTATAAGGCCGAGCTGGGATCTGGCTTCTGACCACTGTAGTTTTGGAGAAATCCAACAAAATTTGGAAATTTTTAGGTTGGGTGGTCAGGGTGGGCCAGGGCGAGTGGCCGCAAAGAGAGGCCATTTTGCAGGGGAAAAAGAAGTCATTTGCCCAACCTCTGGGCATCAGGTGAAAGCTGGCGTTTGGGGCTATAAGGCCGAGCTGGGATCTGGCTTCTGACCACTGTAGTTTTGGAGAAATCCAACAAAATTTGGAAATTTTTAGGTTGGGTGCTCAGGGTGGGCCAGGGTGTGTGGCCGCAAAGAGAGGCCATTTCGCAGGGGAAAAAGAAGTCATTTGGCCAACCTCTGGGCATCAGATGAAAGCTGGCGTTTGGGGCTATAAGGCCGAGCTGGGATCTGGCTTCTGACCACTGTAGTTTTGGAGAAATCCAACAAAATTTGGAAATTTTTAGGTTGGGTGGTCAGGGTGGGCCAGGGTGAGTGGCCGCAAAGAGAGGCCATTTTGCAGGGGAAAAAGAAGTCATTTGGCCAACCTCTGGGCATCAGGTGAAAGCTGGCGTTTGGGGCTATAAGGCCGAGCTGGGATCTGGCTTCTGACCACTGTAGTTTTGGAGAAATCCAACAAAATTTGGAAATTTTTAGGTTGGGTGCTCAGGGTGGGCCAGGGCGAGTGGCCGCAAAGAGAGGCCATTTTGCAGGGGAAAAAGAAGTCATTTGGCCAACCTCTGGGCATCAGGTGAAAGCTGGCATTTGGGGCTATAAGGCCGAGCTGGGATCTGGCTTCTGACCACTGTAGTTTTGGAGAAATCCAACAATATTTGGAAATTTTTAGGTTGGGTGCTCAGGGTGGGCCAGGGCGAGTGGCCGCAAAGAGAGGCCATTTTGCAGGGGAAAAAGAAGTCATTTGGCCAACCTCTGGGCATCAGGTGAAAGCTGGCATTTGGGGCTATAAGGCCGAGCTGGGATCTGGCTTCTGACCACTGTAGTTTTGGAGAAATCCAACAAAATTTGGAAATTTTTAGGTTGGGTGGTCAGGGTGGGCCAGGGCGAGTGGCCGCAAAGAGAGGCCATTTTGCAGGGGAAAAAGAAGTCATTTGGCCAACCTCTGGGCATCAGGTGAAAGCTGGCGTTTGGGGCTATAAGGCCGAGCTGGGATCTGGCTTCTGACCACTGTAGTTTTGGAGAAATCCAACAAAATTTGGAAATTTTTAGGTTGGGTGCTCAGGGTGGGCCAGGGCGAGTGGCCGCAAAGAGAGGCCATTTTGCAGGGGAAAAAGAAGTCATTTGGCCAACCTCTGGGCATCAGATGAAAGCTGGCGTTTGGGGCTATAAGGCCGAGCTGGGATCTGGCTTCTGACCACTGTAGTTTTGGAGAAATCCCACAAAATTTGGAAATTTTTAGGTTGGGTGCTCAGGGTGGGCCAGGGCGAGTGGCCGCAAAGAGAGGCCATTTTGCAGGGGAAAAAGAAGTCATGTGGCCAACCTCTGGGCATCAGGTGAAAGCTGGCATTTGGGGCTATAAGGCCGAGCTGGGATCTGGCTTCTGACCACTGTAGTTTTGGAGAAATCCAACAAAATTTGGAAATTTTTAGGTTGGGTGCTCAGGGTGGGCCAGGGCGAGTGGCCGCAAAGAGAGGCCATTTTGCAGGGGAAAAAGAAGTCATTTGGCCAACCTCTGGGCATCAGGTGAAAGCTGGCGTTTGGGGCTATAAGGCCGAGCTGGGATCTGGCTTCTGACCACTGTAGTTTTGGAGAAATCCAACAAAATTTGGAAATTTTTAGGTTGGGTGCTCAGGGTGGGCCAGGGCGAGTGGCCGCAAAGAGAGGCCATTTTGCAGGGGAAAAAGAAGTCATTTGCCCAACCTCTGGGCATCAGGTGAAAGCTGGCGTTTGGGGCTATAAGGCCGAGCTGGGATCTGGCTTCTGACCACTGTAGTTTTGGAGAAATCCCACAAAATTTGGAAATTTTTAGGTTGGGTGGTCAGGGTGGGCCAGGGCGAGTGGCTGCAAAGAGAGGCCATTTTGCAGGGGAAAAAGAAGTCATGTGGCCAACCTCTGGGCATCAGGTGAAAGCTGGCCTTTGGGGCTATAAGGCCGAGCTGGGATCTGGCTTCTGACCACTGTAGTTTTGGAGAAATCCAACAAAATTTGGAAATTTTTAGGTTGGGTGCTCAGGGTGGGCCAGGGCGAGTGGCCGCAAAGAGAGGCCATTTTGCAGGGGAAAAAGAAGTCATTTGGCCAACCTCTGGGCATCAGGTGAAAGCTGGCGTTTGGGGCTATAAGGCCGAGCTGGGATCTGGCTTCTGACCACTGTAGTTTTGGAGAAATCCAACAACATTTGGAAATTTTTAGGTTGGGTGCTCAGGGTGGGCCAGGGCGAGTGGCCGCAAAGAGAGGCCATTTTGCAGGGGAAAAAGAAGTCATTTGGCCAACCTCTGGGCATCAGGTGAAAGCTGGCGTTTGGGGCTATAAGGCCGAGCTGGGATCTGGCTTCTGACCACTGTAGTTTTGGAGAAATCCAACAAAATTTGGAAATTTTTAGGTTGGGTGGTCAGGGTGGGCCAGGGTGAGTGGCCGCAAAGAGAGGCCATTTTGCAGGGGAAAAAGAAGTCATGTGGCCAACCTCTGGGCATCAGGTGAAAGCTGGCCTTTGGGGCTATAAGGCCGAGCTGGGATCTGGCTTCTGACCACTGTAGTTTTGGAGAAATCCAACAAAATTTGGAAATTTTTAGGTTGGGTGCTCAGGGTGGGCCAGGGCGAGTGGCCGCAAAGAGAGGCCATTTTGCAGGGGAAAAAGAAGTCATTTGCCCAACCTCTGGGCATCAGGTGAAAGCTGGCGTTTGGGGCTATAAGGCCGAGCTGGGATCTGGCTTCTGACCACTGTAGTTTTGGAGAAATCCAACAAAATTTGGAAATTTTTAGGTTGGGTGGTCAGGGTGGGCCAAGGCGAGTGGCCGCAAAGAGAGGCCATTTTGCAGGGGAAAAAGAAGTCATTTGCCCAACCTCTGGGCATCAGGTGAAAGCTGGCCTTTGGGGCTATAAGGCCGAGCTGGGATCTGGCTTCTGACCACTGTAGTTTTGGAGAAATCCAACAAAATTTGGAAATTTTTAGGTTGGGTGGTCAGGGTGGGCCAGGGCGAGTGGCCGCAAAGAGAGGCCATTTTGCAGGGGAAAAAGAAGTCATTTGCCCAACCTCTGGGCATCAGGTGAAAGCTGGCATTTGGGGCTATAAGGCCGAGCTGGGATCTGGCTTCTGACCACTGTAGTTTTGGAGAAATCCAACAAAATTTGGAAATTTTTAGGTTGGGTGGTCAGGGTGGGCCAGGGCGAGTGGCCGCAAAGAGAGGCCATTTTGCAGGGGAAAAAGAAGTCCTTTGGCCAACCTCTGGGCATCAGGTGAAAGCTGGCGTTTGGGGCTATAAGGCCGAGCTGGGATCTGGCTTCTGACCACTGTAGTTTTGGAGAAATCCAACAAAATTTGGAAATTTTTAGGTTGGGTGGTCAGGGTGGGCCAGGGCGAGTGGCCGCAAAGAGAGGCCATTTTGCAGGGGAAAAAGAAGTCATTTGCCCAACCTCTGGGCATCAGGTGAAAGCTGGCCTTTGGGGCTATAAGGCCGAGCTGGGATCTGGCTTCTGACCACTGTAGTTTTGGAGAAATCCAACAAAATTTGGAAATTTTTAGGTTGGGTGCTCAGGGTGGGCCAGGGCGAGTGGCCGCAAAGAGAGGCCATTTTGCAGGGGAAAAAGAAGTCATTTGGCCAACCTCTGGGCATCAGGTGAAAGCTGGCATTTGGGGCTATAAGGCCGAGCTGGGATCTGGCTTCTGACCACTGTAGTTTTGGAGAAATCCAACAAAATTTGGAAATTTTTAGGTTGGGTGCTCAGGGTGGCCAGGGTGTGTGGCCGCAAAGAGAGGCCATTTTGCAGGGGAAAAAGAAGTCATTTGCCCAACCTCTGGGCATCAGATGAAAGCTGGCGTTTGGGGCTATAAGGCCGAGCTGGGATCTGGCTTCTGACCACTGTAGTTTTGGAGAAATCCAACAAAATTTGGAAATTTTTAGGTTGGGTGGTCAGGGTGGGCCAGGGCGAGTGGCCGCAAAGTGAGGCCGTTTTGCAGGGGAAAAAGAAGTCATTTGGCCAACCTCTGGGCATCAGGTGAAAGCTGGCGTTTGGGGCTATAAGGCCGAGCTGGGATCTGGCTTCTGACCACTGTAGTTTTGGAGAAATCCAACAAAATTTGGAAATTTTTAGGTTGGGTGCTCAGGGTGGGCCAGGGCGAGTGGCCGCAAAGAGAGGCCATTTTGCAGGGGAAAAAGAAGTCATTTGGCCAACCTCTGGGCATCAGATGAAAGCTGGCCTTTGGGGCTATAAGGCCGAGCTGGGATCTGGCTTCTGACCACTGTAGTTTTGGAGAAATCCAACAAAATTTGGAAATTTTTAGGTTGGGTGGTCAGGGTGGGCCAGGGCGAGTGGCCGCAAAGAGAGGCCATTTTGCAGGGGAAAAAGAAGTCATGTGGCCAACCTCTGGGCATCAGGTGAAAGCTGGCATTTGGGGCTATAAGGCCGAGCTGGGATCTGGCTTCTGACCACTGTAGTTTTGGAGAAATCCAACAAAATTTGGAAATTTTTAGGTTGGGTGCTCAGGGTGGGCCAGGGCGAGTGGCCGCAAAGAGAGGCCATTTTGCAGGGGAAAAAGAAGTCATTTGCCCAACCTCTGGGCATCAGGTGAAAGCTGGCGTTTGGGGCTATAAGGCCGAGCTGGGATCTGGCTTCTGACCACTGTAGTTTTGGAGAAATCCCACAAAATTTGGAAATTTTTAGGTTGGGTGGTCAGGGTGGGCCAGGGCGAGTGGCTGCAAAGAGAGGCCATTTTGCAGGGGAAAAAGAAGTCATGTGGCCAACCTCTGGGCATCAGGTGAAAGCTGGCATTTGGGGCTATAAGGCCGAGCTGGGATCTGGCTTCTGACCACTGTAGTTTTGGAGAAATCCAACAAAATTTGGAAATTTTTAGGTTGGGTGGTCAGGGTGGGCCAGGGCGAGTGGCTGCAAAGAGAGGCCATTTTGCAGGGGAAAAAGAAGTCATGTGGCCAACCTCTGGGCATCAGGTGAAAGCTGGCGTTTGGGGCTATAAGGCCGAGCTGGGATCTGGCTTCTGACCACTGTAGTTTTGGAGAAATCCCACAAAATTTGGAAATTTTTAGGTTGGGTGGTCAGGGTGGGCCAGGGTGAGTGGCCGCAAAGAGAGGCCATTTTGCAGGGGAAAAAGAAGTCATGTGGCCAACCTCTGGGCATCAGGTGAAAGCTGGCGTTTGGGGCTATAAGGCCGAGCTGGGATCTGGCTTCTGACCACTGTAGTTTTGGAGAAATCCAACAAAATTTGGAAATTTTTAGGTTGGGTGGTCAGGGTGGGCCAGGGCGAGTGGCCGCAAAGAGAGGCCATTTTGCAGGGGAAAAAGAAGTCATTTGCCCAACCTCTGGGCATCAGGTGAAAGCTGGCCTTTGGGGCTATAAGGCCGAGCTGGGATCTGGCTTCTGACCACTGTAGTTTTGGAGAAATCCAACAAAATTTGGAAATTTTTAGGTTGGGTGGTCAGGGTGGGCCAGGGCGAGTGGCTGCAAAGAGAGGCCATTTTGCAGGGGAAAAAGAAGTCATGTGGCCAACCTCTGGGCATCAGGTGAAAGCTGGCGTTTGGGGCTATAAGGCCGAGCTGGGATCTGGCTTCTGACCACTGTAGTTTTGGAGAAATCCAACAAAATTTGGAAATTTTTAGGTTGGGTGGTCAGGGTGGGCCAGGGTGTGTGGCCGCAAAGAGAGGCCATTTTGCAGGGGAAAAAGAAGTCATGTGGCCAACCTCTGGGCATCAGGTGAAAGCTGGCGTTTGGGGCTATAAGGCCGAGCTGGGATCTGGCTTCTGACCACTGTAGTTTTGGAGAAATCCAACAAAATTTGGAAATTTTTAGGTTGGGTGGTCAGGGTGGGCCAGGGCGAGTGGCCGCAAAGAGAGGCCATTTTGCAGGGGAAAAAGAAGTCATTTGCCCAACCTCTGGGCATCAGGTGAAAGCTGGCCTTTGGGGCTATAAGGCCGAGCTGGGATCTGGCTTCTGACCACTGTAGTTTTGGAGAAATCCAACAAAATTTGGAAATTTTTAGGTTGGGTGGTCAGGGTGGGCCAGGGCGAGTGGCCGCAAAGAGAGGCCATTTTGCAGGGGAAAAAGAAGTCATGTGGCCAACCTCTGGGCATCAGGTGAAAGCTGGCCTTTGGGGCTATAAGGCCGAGCTGGGATCTGGCTTCTGACCACTGTAGTTTTGGAGAAATCCAACAAAATTTGGAAATTTTTAGGTTGGGTGGTCAGGGTGGGCCAGGGTGAGTGGCCGCAAAGAGAGGCCATTTTGCAGGGGAAAAAGAAGTCATTTGGCCAACCTCTGGGCATCAGGTGAAAGCTGGCGTTTGGGGCTATAAGGCCGAGCTGGGATCTGGCTTCTGACCACTGTAGTTTTGGAGAAATCCAACAAAATTTGGAAATTTTTAGGTTGGGTGCTCAGGGTGGGCCAGGGCGAGTGGCCGCAAAGAGAGGCCATTTTGCAGGGGAAAAAGAAGTCATTTGGCCAACCTCTGGGCATCAGGTGAAAGCTGGCATTTGGGGCTATAAGGCCGAGCTGGGATCTGGCTTCTGACCACTGTAGTTTTGGAGAAATCCAACAATATTTGGAAATTTTTAGGTTGGGTGCTCAGGGTGGGCCAGGGCGAGTGGCCGCAAAGAGAGGCCATTTTGCAGGGGAAAAAGAAGTCATTTGGCCAACCTCTGGGCATCAGGTGAAAGCTGGCCTTTGGGGCTATAAGGCCGAGCTGGGATCTGGCTTCTGACCACTGTAGTTTTGGAGAAATCCAACAAAATTTGGAAATTTTTAGGTTGGGTGGTCAGGGTGGGCCAGGGCGAGTGGCCGCAAAGAGAGGCCATTTTGCAGGGGAAAAAGAAGTCATTTGGCCAACCTCTGGGCATCAGGTGAAAGCTGGCGTTTGGGGCTATAAGGCCGAGCTGGGATCTGGCTTCTGACCACTGTAGTTTTGGAGAAATCCAACAAAATTTGGAAATTTTTAGGTTGGGTGCTCAGGGTGGGCCAGGGCGAGTGGCCGCAAAGAGAGGCCATTTTGCAGGGGAAAAAGAAGTCATTTGGCCAACCTCTGGGCATCAGATGAAAGCTGGCGTTTGGGGCTATAAGGCCGAGCTGGGATCTGGCTTCTGACCACTGTAGTTTTGGAGAAATCCCACAAAATTTGGAAATTTTTAGGTTGGGTGGTCAGGGTGGGCCAGGGCGAGTGGCCGCAAAGAGAGGCCATTTTGCAGGGGAAAAAGAAGTCATGTGGCCAACCTCTGGGCATCAGGTGAAAGCTGGCATTTGGGGCTATAAGGCCGAGCTGGGATCTGGCTTCTGACCACTGTAGTTTTGGAGAAATCCAACAAAATTTGGAAATTTTTAGGTTGGGTGCTCAGGGTGGGCCAGGGCGAGTGGCCGCAAAGAGAGGCCATTTTGCAGGGGAAAAAGAAGTCATTTGGCCAACCTCTGGGCATCAGGTGAAAGCTGGCGTTTGGGGCTATAAGGCCGAGCTGGGATCTGGCTTCTGACCACTGTAGTTTTGGAGAAATCCAACAAAATTTGGAAATTTTTAGGTTGGGTGGTCAGGGTGGGCCAGGGCGAGTGGCCGCAAAGAGAGGCCATTTTGCAGGGGAAAAAGAAGTCATTTGCCCAACCTCTGGGCATCAGGTGAAAGCTGGCGTTTGGGGCTATAAGGCCGAGCTGGGATCTGGCTTCTGACCACTGTAGTTTTGGAGAAATCCCACAAAATTTGGAAATTTTTAGGTTGGGTGGTCAGGGTGGGCCAGGGCGAGTGGCTGCAAAGAGAGGCCATTTTGCAGGGGAAAAAGAAGTCATGTGGCCAACCTCTGGGCATCAGGTGAAAGCTGGCCTTTGGGGCTATAAGGCCGAGCTGGGATCTGGCTTCTGACCACTGTAGTTTTGGAGAAATCCAACAACATTTGGAAATTTTTAGGTTGGGTGCTCAGGGTGGGCCAGGGCGAGTGGCCGCAAAGAGAGGCCATTTTGCAGGGGAAAAAGAAGTCATTTGGCCAACCTCTGGGCATCAGGTGAAAGCTGGCGTTTGGGGCTATAAGGCCGAGCTGGGATCTGGCTTCTGACCACTGTAGTTTTGGAGAAATCCAACAAAATTTGGCAATTTTTAGGTTGGGTGGTCAGGGTGGGCCAGGGCGAGTGGCCGCAAAGAGAGGCCATTTTGCAGGGGAAAAAGAAGTCATTTGGCCAACCTCTGGGCATCAGGTGAAAGCTGGCGTTTGGGGCTATAAGGCCGAGCTGGGATCTGGCTTCTGACCACTGTAGTTTTGGAGAAATCCAACAAAATTTGGAAATTTTTAGGTTGGGTGGTCAGGGTGGGCCAGGGCGAGTGGCCGCAAAGAGAGGCCATTTTGCAGGGGAAAAAGAAGTCATTTGGCCAACCTCTGGGCATCAGGTGAAAGCTGGCGTTTGGGGCTATAAGGCCGAGCTGGGATCTGGCTTCTGACCACTGTAGTTTTGGAGAAATCCAACAAAATTTGGAAATTTTTAGGTTGGGTGCTCAGGGTGGGCCAGGGTGTGTGGCCGCAAAGAGAGGCCATTTCGCAGGGGAAAAAGAAGTCATTTGGCCAACCTCTGGGCATCAGATGAAAGCTGGCATTTGGGGCTATAAGGCCGAGCTGGGATCTGGCTTCTGACCACTGTAGTTTTGGAGAAATCCAACAAAATTTGGAAATTTTTAGGTTGGGTGGTCAGGGTGGGCCAGGGTGAGTGGCCGCAAAGAGAGGCCATTTTGCAGGGGAAAAAGAAGTCATTTGGCCAACCTCTGGGCATCAGGTGAAAGCTGGCGTTTGGGGCTATAAGGCCGAGCTGGGATCTGGCTTCTGACCACTGTAGTTTTGGAGAAATCCAACAAAATTTGGAAATTTTTAGGTTGGGTGCTCAGGGTGGGCCAGGGCGAGTGGCCGCAAAGAGAGGCCATTTTGCAGGGGAAAAAGAAGTCATTTGGCCAACCTCTGGGCATCAGGTGAAAGCTGGCATTTGGGGCTATAAGGCCGAGCTGGGATCTGGCTTCTGACCACTGTAGTTTTGGAGAAATCCAACAATATTTGGAAATTTTTAGGTTGGGTGCTCAGGGTGGGCCAGGGCGAGTGGCCGCAAAGAGAGGCCATTTTGCAGGGGAAAAAGAAGTCATTTGGCCAACCTCTGGGCATCAGGTGAAAGCTGGCCTTTGGGGCTATAAGGCCGAGCTGGGATCTGGCTTCTGACCACTGTAGTTTTGGAGAAATCCAACAAAATTTGGAAATTTTTAGGTTGGGTGCTCAGGGTGGGCCAGGGCGAGTGGCCGCAAAGAGAGGCCATTTTGCAGGGGAAAAAGAAGTCATTTGGCCAACCTCTGGGCATCAGGTGAAAGCTGGCGTTTGGGGCTATAAGGCCGAGCTGGGATCTGGCTTCTGACCACTGTAGTTTTGGAGAAATCCAACAAAATTTGGAAATTTTTAGGTTGGGTGCTCAGGGTGGGCCAGGGCGAGTGGCCGCAAAGAGAGGCCATTTTGCAGGGGAAAAAGAAGTCATTTGGCCAACCTCTGGGCATCAGATGAAAGCTGGCGTTTGGGGCTATAAGGCCGAGCTGGGATCTGGCTTCTGACCACTGTAGTTTTGGAGAAATCCCACAAAATTTGGAAATTTTTAGGTTGGGTGCTCAGGGTGGGCCAGGGCGAGTGGCCGCAAAGAGAGGCCATTTTGCAGGGGAAAAAGAAGTCATGTGGCCAACCTCTGGGCATCAGGTGAAAGCTGGCATTTGGGGCTATAAGGCCGAGCTGGGATCTGGCTTCTGACCACTGTAGTTTTGGAGAAATCCAACAAAATTTGGAAATTTTTAGGTTGGGTGCTCAGGGTGGGCCAGGGCGAGTGGCCGCAAAGAGAGGCCATTTTGCAGGGGAAAAAGAAGTCATTTGGCCAACCTCTGGGCATCAGGTGAAAGCTGGCGTTTGGGGCTATAAGGCCGAGCTGGGATCTGGCTTCTGACCACTGTAGTTTTGGAGAAATCCAACAAAATTTGGAAATTTTTAGGTTGGGTGCTCAGGGTGGGCCAGGGCGAGTGGCCGCAAAGAGAGGCCATTTTGCAGGGGAAAAAGAAGTCATTTGCCCAACCTCTGGGCATCAGGTGAAAGCTGGCGTTTGGGGCTATAAGGCCGAGCTGGGATCTGGCTTCTGACCACTGTAGTTTTGGAGAAATCCCACAAAATTTGGAAATTTTTAGGTTGGGTGGTCAGGGTGGGCCAGGGCGAGTGGCTGCAAAGAGAGGCCATTTTGCAGGGGAAAAAGAAGTCATGTGGCCAACCTCTGGGCATCAGGTGAAAGCTGGCCTTTGGGGCTATAAGGCCGAGCTGGGATCTGGCTTCTGACCACTGTAGTTTTGGAGAAATCCAACAAAATTTGGAAATTTTTAGGTTGGGTGCTCAGGGTGGGCCAGGGCGAGTGGCCGCAAAGAGAGGCCATTTTGCAGGGGAAAAAGAAGTCATTTGGCCAACCTCTGGGCATCAGGTGAAAGCTGGCGTTTGGGGCTATAAGGCCGAGCTGGGATCTGGCTTCTGACCACTGTAGTTTTGGAGAAATCCAACAACATTTGGAAATTTTTAGGTTGGGTGCTCAGGGTGGGCCAGGGCGAGTGGCCGCAAAGAGAGGCCATTTTGCAGGGGAAAAAGAAGTCATTTGGCCAACCTCTGGGCATCAGGTGAAAGCTGGCGTTTGGGGCTATAAGGCCGAGCTGGGATCTGGCTTCTGACCACTGTAGTTTTGGAGAAATCCAACAAAATTTGGAAATTTTTAGGTTGGGTGGTCAGGGTGGGCCAGGGTGAGTGGCCGCAAAGAGAGGCCATTTTGCAGGGGAAAAAGAAGTCATGTGGCCAACCTCTGGGCATCAGGTGAAAGCTGGCCTTTGGGGCTATAAGGCCGAGCTGGGATCTGGCTTCTGACCACTGTAGTTTTGGAGAAATCCAACAAAATTTGGAAATTTTTAGGTTGGGTGCTCAGGGTGGGCCAGGGCGAGTGGCCGCAAAGAGAGGCCATTTTGCAGGGGAAAAAGAAGTCATTTGCCCAACCTCTGGGCATCAGGTGAAAGCTGGCGTTTGGGGCTATAAGGCCGAGCTGGGATCTGGCTTCTGACCACTGTAGTTTTGGAGAAATCCAACAAAATTTGGAAATTTTTAGGTTGGGTGGTCAGGGTGGGCCAAGGCGAGTGGCCGCAAAGAGAGGCCATTTTGCAGGGGAAAAAGAAGTCATTTGCCCAACCTCTGGGCATCAGGTGAAAGCTGGCCTTTGGGGCTATAAGGCCGAGCTGGGATCTGGCTTCTGACCACTGTAGTTTTGGAGAAATCCAACAAAATTTGGAAATTTTTAGGTTGGGTGGTCAGGGTGGGCCAGGGCGAGTGGCCGCAAAGAGAGGCCATTTTGCAGGGGAAAAAGAAGTCATTTGGCCAACCTCTGGGCATCAGGTGAAAGCTGGCATTTGGGGCTATAAGGCCGAGCTGGGATCTGGCTTCTGACCACTGTAGTTTTGGAGAAATCCAACAAAATTTGGAAATTTTTAGGTTGGGTGGTCAGGGTGGGCCAGGGCGAGTGGCCGCAAAGAGAGGCCATTTTGCAGGGGAAAAAGAAGTCCTTTGGCCAACCTCTGGGCATCAGGTGAAAGCTGGCGTTTGGGGCTATAAGGCCGAGCTGGGATCTGGCTTCTGACCACTGTAGTTTTGGAGAAATCCAACAAAATTTGGAAATTTTTAGGTTGGGTGGTCAGGGTGGGCCAGGGCGAGTGGCCGCAAAGAGAGGCCATTTTGCAGGGGAAAAAGAAGTCATTTGCCCAACCTCTGGGCATCAGGTGAAAGCTGGCCTTTGGGGCTATAAGGCCGAGCTGGGATCTGGCTTCTGACCACTGTAGTTTTGGAGAAATCCAACAAAATTTGGAAATTTTTAGGTTGGGTGGTCAGGGTGGGCCAGGGCGAGTGGCCGCAAAGAGAGGCCATTTTGCAGGGGAAAAAGAAGTCATTTGGCCAACCTCTGGGCATCAGGTGAAAGCTGGCATTTGGGGCTATAAGGCCGAGCTGGGATCTGGCTTCTGACCACTGTAGTTTTGGAGAAATCCCACAAAATTTGGAAATTTTTAGGTTGGGTGGTCAGGGTGGGCCAGGGCGAGTGGCCGCAAAGTGAGGCCATTTTGCAGGGGAAAAAGAAGTCATTTGGCCAACCTCTGGGCATCAGGTGAAAGCTGGCGTTTGGGGCTATAAGGCCGAGCTGGGATCTGGCTTCTGACCACTGTAGTTTTGGAGAAATCCAACAAAATTTGGAAATTTTTAGGTTGGGTGCTCAGGGTGGGCCAGGGCGAGTGGCCGCAAAGAGAGGCCATTTTGCAGGGGAAAAAGAAGTCATTTGGCCAACCTCTGGGCATCAGATGAAAGCTGGCCTTTGGGGCTATAAGGCCGAGCTGGGATCTGGCTTCTGACCACTGTAGTTTTGGAGAAATCCAACAAAATTTGGAAATTTTTAGGTTGGGTGGTCAGGGTGGGCCAGGGCGAGTGGCCGCAAAGAGAGGCCATTTTGCAGGGGAAAAAGAAGTCATGTGGCCAACCTCTGGGCATCAGGTGAAAGCTGGCATTTGGGGCTATAAGGCCGAGCTGGGATCTGGCTTCTGACCACTGTAGTTTTGGAGAAATCCAACAAAATTTGGAAATTTTTAGGTTGGGTGCTCAGGGTGGGCCAGGGCGAGTGGCCGCAAAGAGAGGCCATTTTGCAGGGGAAAAAGAAGTCATTTGGCCAACCTCTGGGCATCAGGTGAAAGCTGGCGTTTGGGGCTATAAGGCCGAGCTGGGATCTGGCTTCTGACCACTGTAGTTTTGGAGAAATCCCACAAAATTTGGAAATTTTTAGGTTGGGTGGTCAGGGTGGGCCAGGGCGAGTGGCTGCAAAGAGAGGCCATTTTGCAGGGGAAAAAGAAGTCATGTGGCCAACCTCTGGGCATCAGGTGAAAGCTGGCATTTGGGGCTATAAGGCCGAGCTGGGATCTGGCTTCTGACCACTGTAGTTTTGGAGAAATCCAACAAAATTTGGAAATTTTTAGGTTGGGTGGTCAGGGTGGGCCAGGGCGAGTGGCTGCAAAGAGAGGCCATTTTGCAGGGGAAAAAGAAGTCATGTGGCCAACCTCTGGGCATCAGGTGAAAGCTGGCGTTTGGGGCTATAAGGCCGAGCTGGGATCTGGCTTCTGACCACTGTAGTTTTGGAGAAATCCCACAAAATTTGGAAATTTTTAGGTTGGGTGGTCAGGGTGGGCCAGGGTGAGTGGCCGCAAAGAGAGGCCATTTTGCAGGGGAAAAAGAAGTCATGTGGCCAACCTCTGGGCATCAGGTGAAAGCTGGCGTTTGGGGCTATAAGGCCGAGCTGGGATCTGGCTTCTGACCACTGTAGTTTTGGAGAAATCCAACAAAATTTGGAAATTTTTAGGTTGGGTGGTCAGGGTGGGCCAGGGCGAGTGGCCGCAAAGAGAGGCCATTTTGCAGGGGAAAAAGAAGTCATTTGCCCAACCTCTGGGCATCAGGTGAAAGCTGGCGTTTGGGGCTATAAGGCCGAGCTGGGATCTGGCTTCTGACCACTGTAGTTTTGGAGAAATCCAACAAAATTTGGAAATTTTTAGGTTGGGTGGTCAGGGTGGGCCAGGGCGAGTGGCTGCAAAGAGAGGCCATTTTGCAGGGGAAAAAGAAGTCATGTGGCCAACCTCTGGGCATCAGGTGAAAGCTGGCGTTTGGGGCTATAAGGCCGAGCTGGGATCTGGCTTCTGACCACTGTAGTTTTGGAGAAATCCAGCAAAATTTGGCAATTTTTAGGTTGGGTGGTCAGGGTGGGCCAGGGCGAGTGGCCGCAAAGAGAGGCCATTTTGCAGGGGAAAAAGAAGTCATTTGCCCAACCTCTGGGCATCAGGTGAAAGCTGGCGTTTGGGGCTATAAGGCCGAGCTGGGATCTGGCTTCTGACCACTGTAGTTTTGGAGAAATCCAACAAAATTTGGAAATTTTTAGGTTGGGTGGTCAGGGTGGGCCAGGGCGAGTGGCCGCAAAGAGAGGCCATTTTGCAGGGGAAAAAGAAGTCATTTGCCCAACCTCTGGGCATCAGGTGAAAGCTGGCCTTTGGGGCTATAAGGCCGAGCTGGGATCTGGCTTCTGACCACTGTAGTTTTGGAGAAATCCAACAAAATTTGGAAATTTTTAGGTTGGGTGGTCAGGGTGGGCCAGGGCGAGTGGCCGCAAAGAGAGGCCATTTTGCAGGGGAAAAAGAAGTCATTTGGCCAACCTCTGGGCATCAGGTGAAAGCTGGCGTTTGGGGCTATAAGGCCGAGCTGGGATCTGGCTTCTGACCACTGTAGTTTTGGAGAAATCCAACAAAATTTGGAAATTTTTAGGTTGGGTGGTCAGGGTGGGCCAGGGCGAGTGGCCGCAAAGAGAGGCCATTTTGCAGGGGAAAAAGAAGTCATGTGGCCAACCTCTGGGCATCAGATGAAAGCTGGCATTTGGGGCTATAAGGCCGAGCTGGGATCTGGCTTCTGACCACTGTAGTTTTGGAGAAATCCAACAAAATTTGGAAATTTTTAGGTTGGGTGGTCAGGGTGGGCCAGGGTGTGTGGCCGCAAAGAGAGGCCATTTTGCAGGGGAAAAAGAAGTCATTTGGCCAACCTCTGGGCATCAGATGAAAGCTGGCCTTTGGGGCTATAAGGCCGAGCTGGGATCTGGCTTCTGACCACTGTAGTTTTGGAGAAATCCCACAAAATTTGGAAATTTTTAGGTTGGGTGGTCAGGGTGGGCCAGGGCGAGTGGCCGCAAAGAGAGGCCATTTTGCAGGGGAAAAAGAAGTCATGTGGCCAACCTCTGGGCATCAGGTGAAAGCTGGCATTTGGGGCTATAAGGCCGAGCTGGGATCTGGCTTCTGACCACTGTAGTTTTGGAGAAATCCAACAAAATTTGGAAATTTTTAGGTTGGGTGCTCAGGGTGGGCCAGGGCGAGTGGCCGCAAAGAGAGGCCATTTTGCAGGGGAAAAAGAAGTCATTTGGCCAACCTCTGGGCATCAGGTGAAAGCTGGCGTTTGGGGCTATAAGGCCGAGCTGGGATCTGGCTTCTGACCACTGTAGTTTTGGAGAAATCCAACAAAATTTGGAAATTTTTAGGTTGGGTGCTCAGGGTGGGCAAGGGCGAGTGGCCGCAAAGAGAGGCCATTTTGCAGGGGAAAAAGAAGTCATTTGGCCAACCTCTGGGCATCAGGTGAAAGCTGGCGTTTGGGGCTATAAGGCCGAGCTGGGATCTGGCTTCTGACCACTGTAGTTTTGGAGAAATCCAACAAAATTTGGAAATTTTTAGGTTGGGTGGTCAGGGTGGGCCAGGGCGAGTGGCCGCAAAGAGAGGCCATTTTGCAGGGGAAAAAGAAGTCATGTGGCCAACCTCTGGGCATCAGGTGAAAACTGGCGTTTGGGGCTATAAGGCCGAGCTGGGATCTGGCTTCTGACCACTGTAGTTTTGGAGAAATCCAACAAAATTTGGAAATTTTTAGGTTGGGTGGTCAGGGTGGGCCAGGGTGAGTGGCCGCAAAGAGAGGCCATTTTGCAGGGGAAAAAGAAGTCATGTGGCCAACCTCTGGGCATCAGGTGAAAGCTGGCGTTTGGGGCTATAAGGCCGAGCTGGGATCTGGCTTCTGACCACTGTAGTTTTGGAGAAATCCAACAAAATTTGGAAATTTTTAGGTTGGGTGGTCAGGGTGGGCCAGGGCGAGTGGCCGCAAAGAGAGGCCATTTTGCAGGGGAAAAAGAAATCATTTGCCCAACCTCTGGGCATCAGGTGAAAGCTGGCGTTTGGGGCTATAAGGCCGAGCTGGGATCTGGCTTCTGACCACTGTAGTTTTGGAGAAATCCAACAAAATTTGGAAATTTTTAGGTTGGGTGGTCAGGGTGGGCCAGGGCAAGTGGCCGCAAAGAGAGGCCATTTTGCAGGGGAAAAAGAAGTCATTTGGCCAACCTCTGGGCATCAGATGAAAGCTGGCGTTTGGGGCTATAAGGCCGAGCTGGGATCTGGCTTCTGACCACTGTAGTTTTGGAGAAATCCCACAAAATTTGGAAATTTTTAGGTTGGGTGGTCAGGGTGGGCCAGGGCGAGTGGCCGCAAAGAGAGGCCATTTTGCAGGGGAAAAAGAAGTCATGTGGCCAACCTCTGGGCATCAGGCGAAAGCTGGCCTTTGGGGCTATAAGGCCGAGCTGGGATCTGGCTTCTGACCACTGTAGTTTTGGAGAAATCCAACAAAATTTGGAAATTTTTAGGTTGGGTGCTCAGGGTGGGCCAGGGCGAGTGGCCGCAAAGAGAGGCCATTTTGCAGGGGAAAAAGAAGTCATTTGGCCAACCTCTGGGCATCAGGTGAAAGCTGGCGTTTGGGGCTATAAGGCCGAGCTGGGATCTGGCTTCTGACCACTGTAGTTTTGGAGAAATCCAACAAAATTTGGAAATTTTTAGGTTGGGTGGTCAGGGTGGGCCAGGGCGAGTGGCCGCAAAGAGAGGCCATTTTGCAGGGGAAAAAGAAGTCATTTGGCCAACCTCTGGGCATCAGGTGAAAGCTGGCCTTTGGGGCTATAAGGCCGAGCTGGGATCTGGCTTCTGACCACTGTAGTTTTGGAGAAATCCAACAAAATTTGGAAATTTTTAGGTTGGGTGGTCAGGGTGGGCCAGGGCGAGTGGCCGCAAAGAGAGGCCATTTTGCAGGGGAAAAAGAAGTCATTTGCCCAACCTCTGGGCATCAGGTGAAAGCTGGCGTTTGGGGCTATAAGGCCGAGCTGGGATCTGGCTTCTGACCACTGTAGTTTTGGAGAAATCCAACAAAATTTGGAAATTTTTAGGTTGGGTGGTCAGGGTGGGCCAGGGCGAGTGGCCGCAAAGAGAGGCCATTTTGCAGGGGAAAAAGAAGTCATGTGGCCAACCTCTGGGCATCAGATGAAAGCTGGCATTTGGGGCTATAAGGCCGAGCTGGGATCTGGCTTCTGACCACTGTAGTTTTGGAGAAATCCAACAAAATTTGGAAATTTTTAGGTTGGGTGGTCAGGGTGGGCCAGGGTGTGTGGCCGCAAAGAGAGGCCATTTTGCAGGGGAAAAAGAAGTCATTTGGCCAACCTCTGGGCATCAGATGAAAGCTGGCATTTGGGGCTATAAGGCCGAGCTGGGATCTGGCTTCTGACCACTGTAGTTTTGGAGAAATCCAACAAAATTTGGAAATTTTTAGGTTGGGTGCTCAGGGTGGGCCAGGGCGAGTGGCCGCAAAGAGAGGCCATTTTGCAGGGGAAAAAGAAGTCATTTGGCCAACCTCTGGGCATCAGGTGAAAGCTGGCCTTTGGGGCTATAAGGCCGAGCTGGGATCTGGCTTCTGACCACTGTAGTTTTGGAGAAATCCAACAAAATTTGGAAATTTTTAGGTTGGGTGGTCAGGGTGGGCCAGGGCGAGTGGCCGCAAAGAGAGGCCATTTTGCAGGGGAAAAAGAAGTCATTTGGCCAACCTCTGGGCATCAGGTGAAAGCTGGCGTTTGGGGCTATAAGGCCGAGCTGGGATCTGGCTTCTGACCACTGTAGTTTTGGAGAAATCCAACAAAATTTGGAAATTTTTAGGTTGGGTGGTCAGGGTGGGCCAGGGCAAGTGGCCGCAAAGAGAGGCCATTTTGTAGGGGAAAAAGAAGTCATTTGGCCAACCTCTGGGCATCAGATGAAAGCTGGCGTTTGGGGCTATAAGGCCGAGCTGGGATCTGGCTTCTGACCACTGTAGTTTTGGAGAAATCCCACAAAATTTGGAAATTTTTAGGTTGGGTGGTCAGGGTGGGCCAGGGCGAGTGGCCGCAAAGAGAGGCCATTTTGCAGGGGAAAAAGAAGTCATGTGGCCAACCTCTGGGCATCAGGTGAAAGCTGGCGTTTGGGGCTATAAGGCCGAGCTGGGATCTGGCTTCTGACCACTGTAGTTTTGGAGAAATCCAACAAAATTTGGAAATTTTTAGGTTGGGTGCTCAGGGTGGGCCAGGGCGAGTGGCCGCAAAGAGAGGCCATTTTGCAGGGGAAAAAGAAGTCATTTGGCCAACCTCTGGGCATCAGGTGAAAGCTGGCGTTTGGGGCTATAAGGCCGAGCTGGGATCTGGCTTCTGACCACTGTAGTTTTGGAGAAATCCAACAAAATTTGGAAATTTTTAGGTTGGGTGCTCAGGGTGGGCCAGGGCGAGTGGCCGCAAAGAGAGGCCATTTTGCAGGGGAAAAAGAAGTCATGTGGCCAACCTCTGGGCATCAGGTGAAAGCTGGCGTTTGGGGCTATAAGGCCGAGCTGGGATCTGGCTTCTGACCACTGTAGTTTTGGAGAAATCCAACAAAATTTGGAAAATTTTTAGGTTGGGTGGTCAGGGTGGGCCAGGGCGAGGTGGCCGCAAAGAGAGGCCATTTGCAGGGGAAAAAGAAATCATTTGCCCAACCTCTGGGCATCAGGTGAAAAGCTGGCGTTTGGGGCTATAAGGCCGAGCTGGGATCTGGCCTTCTGACCACTGTAGTTTTGGAGAAATCCACAAAATTTGGAAATTTTTAGGTTGGGTGGTCAGGGTGGGCCAGGGCGAGTGGCCGCAAAGAGAGGCCATTTTGTAGGGGAAAAAGAAGTCATTTGGCCAACCTCTGGGCATCAGATGAAAGCTGGCATTTGGGGCTATAAGGCCGAGCTGGGATCTGGCTTCTGACCACTGTAGTTTTGGAGAAATCCAACAAAATTTGGAAATTTTTAGGTTGGGTGGTCAGGGTGGGCCAGGGCGAGTGGCCGCAAAGAGAGGCCATTTTGCAGGGGAAAAAGAAGTCATGTGGCCAACCTCTGGGCATCAGGTGAAAGCTGGCGTTTGGGGCTATAAGGCCGAGCTGGGATCTGGCTTCTGACCACTGTAGTTTTGGAGAAATCCAACAAAATTTGGAAATTTTTAGGTTGGGTGGTCAGGGTGGGCCAGGGCGAGTGGCCGCAAAGAGAGGCCATTTTGCAGGGGAAAAAGAAGTCATTTGGCCAACCTCTGGGCATCAGGTGAAAGCTGGCCTTTGGGGCTATAAGGCCGAGCTGGGATCTGGCTTCTGACCACTGTAGTTTTGGAGAAATCCAACAAAATTTGGAAATTTTTAGGTTGGGTGGTCAGGGTGGGCCAGGGCGAGTGGCCGCAAAGAGAGGCCATTTTGCAGGGGAAAAAGAAGTCATTTGCCCAACCTCTGGGCATCAGGTGAAAGCTGGCCTTTGGGGCTATAAGGCCGAGCTGGGATCTGGCTTCTGACCACTGTAGTTTTGGAGAAATCCAACAAAATTTGGAAATTTTTAGGTTGCGTGGTCAGGGTGGGCCAGGGCGAGTGGCCGCAAAGAGAGGCCATTTTGCAGGGGAAAAAGAAATCATTTGCCCAACCTCTGGGCATCAGGTGAAAGCTGGCGTTTGGGGCTATAAGGCCGAGCTGGGATCTGGCTTCTGACCACTGTAGTTTTGGAGAAATCCAACAAAATTTGGAAATTTTTAGGTTGGGTGGTCAGGGTGGGCCAGGGCGAGTGGCCGCAAAGAGAGGCCATTTTGTAGGGGAAAAAGAAGTCATTTGGCCAACCTCTGGGCATCAGATGAAAGCTGGCGTTTGGGGCTATAAGGCCGAGCTGGGATCTGGCTTCTGACCACTGTAGTTTTGGAGAAATCCCACAAAATTTGGAAATTTTTAGGTTGGGTGGTCAGGGTGGGCCAGGGCGAGTGGCCGCAAAGAGAGGCCATTTTGCAGGGGAAAAAGAAGTCATGTGGCCAACCTCTGGGCATCAGGTGAAAGCTGGCATTTGGGGCTATAAGGCCGAGCTGGGATCTGGCTTCTGACCACTGTAGTTTTGGAGAAATCCAACAAAATTTGGAAATTTTTAGGTTGGGTGGTCAGGGTGGGCCAGGGCGAGTGGCCGCAAAGAGAGGCCATTTTGCAGGGGAAAAAGTCATTTGGCCAACCTCTGGGCATCAGGTGAAAGCTGGCGTTTGGGGGCTATAAGGCCGAGCTGGGATCTGGCTTCTGACCACTGTAGTTTTGGAGAAATCCAACAAAATCTGGAAATTTTTAGGTTGGGTGCTCAGGGTGGGCCAGGGCGAGTGGCCCGCAAAGAGAGGCCATTTTGCAGGGGAAAAAGAAGTCATTTGGCCAACCTCTGGGCATCAGGTGAAAGCTGGCGTTTGGGGCTATAAGGCCGAGCTGGGATCTGGCTTCTGACCACTGTAGTTTTGGAGAAATCCAACAAAATTTGGAAATTTTTAGGTTGGGTGCTCAGGGTGGGCCAGGGCGAGTGGCCGCAAAGAGAGGCCATTTTGCAGGGGAAAAAGAAGTCATGTGGCCAACCTCTGGGCATCAGGTGAAAGCTGGCCTTTGGGGCTATAAGGCCGAGCTGGGATCTGGCTTCTGACCACTGTAGTTTTGGAGAAATCCAACAAAATTTGGAAATTTTTAGGTTGCGTGGTCAGGGTGGGCCAGGGCGAGTGGCCGCAAAGAGAGGCCATTTTGCAGGGGAAAAAGAAATCATTTGCCCAACCTCTGGGCATCAGGTGAAAGCTGGCGTTTGGGGCTATAAGGCCGAGCTGGGATCTGGCTTCTGACCACTGTAGTTTTGGAGAAATCCAACAAAATTTGGAAATTTTTAGGTTGGGTGGTCAGGGTGGGCCAGGGCGAGTGGCCGCAAAGAGAGGCCATTTTGTAGGGGAAAAAGAAGTCATTTGGCCAACCTCTGGGCATCAGATGAAAGCTGGCGTTTGGGGCTATAAGGCCGAGCTGGGATCTGGCTTCTGACCACTGTAGTTTTGGAGAAATCCCACAAAATTTGGAAATTTTTAGGTTGGGTGGTCAGGGTGGGCCAGGGCGAGTGGCCGCAAAGAGAGGCCATTTTGCAGGGGAAAAAGAAGTCATGTGGCCAACCTCTGGGCATCAGGTGAAAGCTGGCATTTGGGGCTATAAGGCCGAGCTGGGATCTGGCTTCTGACCACTGTAGTTTTGGAGAAATCCAACAAAATTTGGAAATTTTTAGGTTGGGTGGTCAGGGTGGGCCAGGGCGAGTGGCCGCAAAGAGAGGCCATTTTGCAGGGGAAAAAGTCATTTGGCCAACCTCTGGGCATCAGGTGAAAGCTGGCGTTTGGGGCTATAAGGCCGAGCTGGGATCTGGCTTCTGACCACTGTAGTTTTGGAGAAATCCAACAAAATTTGGAAATTTTTAGGTTGGGTGCTCAGGGTGGGCCAGGGCGAGTGGCCGCAAAGAGAGGCCATTTTGCAGGGGAAAAAGAAGTCATTTGGCCAACCTCTGGGCATCAGGTGAAAGCTGGCCTTTGGGGCTATAAGGCCGAGCTGGGATCTGGCTTCTGACCACTGTAGTTTTGGAGAAATCCAACAAAATTTGGAAATTTTTAGGTTGGGTGCTCAGGGTGGGCCAGGGCGAGTGGCCGCAAAGAGAGGCCATTTTGCAGGGGAAAAAGAAGTCATGTGGCCAACCTCTGGGCATCAGGTGAAAGCTGGCGTTTGGGGCTATAAGGCCGAGCTGGGATCTGGCTTCTGACCACTGTAGTTTTGGAGAAATCCAACAAAATTTGGAAATTTTTAGGTTGGGTGGTCAGGGTGGGCCAGGGTGAGTGGCCGCAAAGAGAGGCCATTTTGCAGGGGAAAAAGAAGTCATGTGGCCAACCTCTGGGCATCAGGTGAAAGCTGGCGTTTGGGGCTATAAGGCCGAGCTGGGATCTGGCTTCTGACCACTGTAGTTTTGGAGAAATCCAACAAAATTTGGAAATTTTTAGGTTGGGTGGTCAGGGTGGGCCAGGGCGAGTGGCCGCAAAGAGAGGCCATTTTGCAGGGGAAAAAGAAGTCATTTGCCCAACCTCTGGGCATCAGGTGAAAGCTGGCCTTTGGGGCTATAAGGCCGAGCTGGGATCTGGCTTCTGACCACTGTAGTTTTGGAGAAATCCAACAAAATTTGGAAATTTTTAGGTTGGGTGGTCAGGGTGGGCCAGGGCGAGTGGCCGCAAAGAGAGGCCATTTTGCAGGGGAAAAAGAAGTCATTTGCCCAACCTCTGGGCATCAGGTGAAAGCTGGCGTTTGGGGCTATAAGGCCGAGCTGGGATCTGGCTTCTGACCACTGTAGTTTTGGAGAAATCCAACAAAATTTGGAAATTTTTAGGTTGGGTGGTCAGGGTGGGCCAGGGTGTGTGGCCGCAAAGAGAGGCCATTTTGCAGGGGAAAAAGAAGTCATTTGGCCAACCTCTGGGCATCAGATGAAAGCTGGCGTTTGGGGCTATAAGGCCGAGCTGGGATCTGGCTTCTGACCACTGTAGTTTTGGAGAAATCCAACAAAATTTGGAAATTTTTAGGTGGGGTGGTCAGGGTGGGCCAGGGCGAGTGGCCGCAAAGAGAGGCCATTTTGCAGGGGAAAAAGAAGTCATTTGGCCAACCTCTGGGCATCAGGTGAAAGCTGGCATTTGGGGCTATAAGGCCGAGCTGGGATCTGGCTTCTGACCACTGTAGTTTTGGAGAAATCCAACAAAATTTGGAAATTTTTAGGTTGGGTGCTCAGGGTGGGCCAGGGCGAGTGGCCGCAAAGAGAGGCCATTTTGCAGGGGAAAAAGAAGTCATTTGGCCAACCTCTGGGCATCAGATGAAAGCTGGCCTTTGGGGCTATAAGGCCGAGCTGGGATCTGGCTTCTGACCACTGTAGTTTTGGAGAAATCCAGCAAAATTTGGCAATTTTTAGGTTGGGTGGTCAGGGTGGGCCAGGGCGAGTGGCCGCAAAGAGAGGCCATTTTGCAGGGGAAAAAGAAGTCATGTGGCCAACCTCTGGGCATCAGGTGAAAGCTGGCATTTGGGGCTATAAGGCCGAGCTGGGATCTGGCTTCTGACCACTGTAGTTTTGGAGAAATCCAACAAAATTTGGAAATTTTTAGGTTGGGTGCTCAGGGTGGGCCAGGGCGAGTGGCCGCAAAGAGAGGTAATTTTGCAGGGGAAAAAGAAGTCATTTGGCCAACCTCTGGGCATCAGGTGAAAGCTGGCGTTTGGGGCTATAAGGCCGAGCTGGGATCTGGCTTCTGACCACTGTAGTTTTGGAGAAATCCAACAAAATTTGGAAATTTTTAGGTTGGGTGCTCAGGGTGGGCCAGGGCGAGTGGCCGCAAAGAGAGGCCATTTTGCAGGGGAAAAAGAAGTCATTTGGCCAACCTCTGGGCATCAGGTGAAAGCTGGCGTTTGGGGCTATAAGGCCGAGCTGGGATCTGGCTTCTGACCACTGTAGTTTTGGAGAAATCCAACAAAATTTGGAAATTTTTAGGTTGCGTGGTCAGGGTGGGCCAGGGCGAGTGGCCGCAAAGAGAGGCCATTTTGCAGGGGAAAAAGAAATCATTTGCCCAACCTCTGGGCATCAGGTGAAAGCTGGCGTTTGGGGCTATAAGGCCGAGCTGGGATCTGGCTTCTGACCACTGTAGTTTTGGAGAAATCCAACAAAATTTGGAAATTTTTAGGTTGGGTGGTCAGGGTGGGCCAGGGCGAGTGGCCGCAAAGAGAGGCCATTTTGTAGGGGAAAAAGAAGTCATTTGGCCAACCTCTGGGCATCAGATGAAACCTGGCGTTTGGGGCTATAAGGCCGAGCTGGGATCTGGCTTCTGACCACTGTAGTTTTGGAGAAATCCCACAAAATTTGGAAATTTTTAGGTTGGGTGCTCAGGGTGGGCCAGGGCGAGTGGCCGCAAAGAGAGGCCATTTTGCAGGGGAAAAAGAAGTCATGTGGCCAACCTCTGGGCATCAGGTGAAAGCTGGCATTTGGGGCTATAAGGCCGAGCTGGGATCTGGCTTCTGACCACTGTAGTTTTGGAGAAATCCAACAAAATTAGGAAATTTTTAGGTTGGGTGGTCAGGGTGGGCCAGGGCGAGTGGCCGCAAAGAGAGGCCATTTTGCAGGGGAAAAAGTCATTTGCCCAACCTCTGGGCATCAGGTGAAAGCTGGCGTTTGGGGCTATAAGGCCGAGCTGGGATCTGGCTTCTGACCACTGTAGTTTTGGAGAAATCCAACAAAATTTGGAAATTTTTAGGTTGGGTGCTCAGGGTGGGCCAGGGCGAGTGGCCGCAAAGAGAGGCCATTTTGCAGGGGAAAAAGAAGTCATTTGGCCAACCTCTGGGCATCAGGTGAAAGCTGGCCTTTGGGGCTATAAGGCCGAGCTGGGATCTGGCTTCTGACCACTGTAGTTTTGGAGAAATCCAACAAAATTTGGAAATTTTTAGGTTGGGTGGTCAGGGTGGGCCAGGGCGAGTGGCCGCAAAGAGAGGCCATTTTGCAGGGGAAAAAGAAGTCATGTGGCCAACCTCTGGGCATCAGGTGAAAGCTGGCGTTTGGGGCTATAAGGCCGAGCTGGGATCTGGCTTCTGACCACTGTAGTTTTGGAGAAATCCAACAAAATTTGGAAATTTTTAGGTTGGGTGGTCAGGGTGGGCCAGGGTGAGTGGCCGCAAAGAGAGGCCATTTTGCAGGGGAAAAAGAAGTCATGTGGCCAACCTCTGGGCATCAGGTGAAAGCTGGCGTTTGGGGCTATAAGGCCGAGCTGGGATCTGGCTTCTGACCACTGTAGTTTTGGAGAAATCCAACAAAATTTGGAAATTTTTAGGTTGGGTGGTCAGGGTGGGCCAGGGCGAGTGGCCGCAAAGAGAGGCCATTTTGCAGGGGAAAAAGAAGTCATTTGCCCAACCTCTGGGCATCAGGTGAAAGCTGGCCTTTGGGGCTATAAGGCCGAGCTGGGATCTGGCTTCTGACCACTGTAGTTTTGGAGAAATCCAACAAAATTTGGAAATTTTTAGGTTGGGTGGTCAGGGTGGGCCAGGGCGAGTGGCCGCAAAGAGAGGCCATTTTGCAGGGGAAAAAGAAGTCATTTGGCCAACCTCTGGGCATCAGATGAAAGCTGGCGTTTGGGGCTATAAGGCCGAGCTGGGATCTGGCTTCTGACCACTGTAGTTTTGGAGAAATCCCACAAAATTTGGAAATTTTTAGGTTGGGTGGTCAGGGTGGGCCAGGGCGAGTGGCTGCAAAGAGAGGCCATTTTGCAGGGGAAAAAGAAGTCATGTGGCCAACCTCTGGGCATCAGGTGAAAGCTGGCATTTGGGGCTATAAGGCCGAGCTGGGATCTGGCTTCTGACCACTGTAGTTTTGGAGAAATCCAACAAAATTTGGAAATTTTTAGGTTGGGTGCTCAGGGTGGGCCAGGGCGAGTGGCCGCAAAGAGAGGCCATTTTGCAGGGGAAAAAGAAGTCATTTGGCCAACCTCTGGGCATCAGGTGAAAGCTGGCGTTTGGGGCTATAAGGCCGAGCTGGGATCTGGCTTCTGACCACTGTAGTTTTGGAGAAATCCAACAACATTTGGAAATTTTTAGGTTGGGTGCTCAGGGTGGGCCAGGGCGAGTGGCCGCAAAGAGAGGCCATTTTGCAGGGGAAAAAGAAGTCATTTGGCCAACCTCTGGGCATCAGGTGAAAGCTGG
Source organism: Passer domesticus (assembly GCF_036417665.1). Taxonomy (NCBI): domain Eukaryota; kingdom Metazoa; phylum Chordata; class Aves; order Passeriformes; family Passeridae; genus Passer; species Passer domesticus. The sequence continues at coordinate 99,314 of NW_026989925.1, read as the reverse complement.
CGTTTGGGGCTATAAGGCTGAGCTGGGATCTGGCTTCTGACCACTGTAGTTTTGGAGAAATCCAACAAAATTTGGAAATTTTTAGGTTGGGTGGTCAGGGTGGGCCAGGGCGAGTGGCTGCAAAGAGAGGCCATTTTGCAGGGGAAAAAGAAGTCATGTGGCCAACCTCTGGGCATCAGGTGAAAGCTGGCGCTTGGGGCTATAAGGCCGAGCTGGGATCTGGCTTCTGACCACTGTAGTTTTGGAGAAATCCAACAAAATTTGGAAATTTTTAGGTTGGGTGGTCAGGGTGGGCCAGGGCGAGTGGCCGCAAAGAGAGGCCATTTTGCAGGGGAAAAAGAAGTCATTTGGCCAACCTCTGGGCATCAGGTGAAAGCTGGCGTTTGGGGCTATAAGGCCGAGCTGGGATCTGGCTTCTGACCACTGTAGTTTTGGAGAAATCCAACAAAATTTGGAAATTTTTAGGTTGGGTGGTCAGGGTGGGCCAGGGCGAGTGGCCGCAAAGAGAGGCCATTTTGCAGGGGAAAAAGAAGTCATTTGGCCAACCTCTGGGCATCAGGTGAAAGCTGGCGTTTGGGGCTATAAGGCCGAGCTGGGATCTGGCTTCTGACCACTGTAGTTTTGGAGAAATCCAACAAAATTTGGAAATTTTTAGGTTGGGTGGTCAGGGTGGGCCAGGGCGAGTGGCTGCAAAGAGAGGCCATTTTGCAGGGGAAAAAGAAGTCATGTGGCCAACCTCTGGGCATCAGGTGAAAGCTGGCGTTTGGGGCTATAAGGCCGAGCTGGGATCTGGCTTCTGACCACTGTAGTTTTGGAGAAATCCAACAAAATTTGGAAATTTTTAGGTTGGGTGGTCAGGGTGGGCCAGGGCGAGTGGCCGCAAAGAGAGGCCATTTTGCAGGGGAAAAAGAAGTCATTTGGCCAACCTCTGGGCATCAGGTGAAAGCTGGCCTTTGGGGCTATAAGGCCGAGCTGGGATCTGGCTTCTGACCACTGTAGTTTTGGAGAAATCCAACAAAATTTGGAAATTTTTAGGTTGGGTGGTCAGGGTGGGCCAGGGCGAGTGGCCGCAAAGAGAGGCCATTTGTAGGGGAAAAAGAAGTCATTTGGCCAAGCTCTGGGCATCAGATGAAAGCTGGCGTTTGGGGCTATAAGGCCGAGCTGGGATCTGGCTTCTGACCACTGTAGTTTTGGAGAAATCCAACAAAATTTGGAAATTTTTAGGTTGGGTGGTCAGGGTGGGCCAGGGCGAGTGGCCGCAAAGAGAGGCCATTTTGCAGGGGAAAAAGAAGTCATGTGGCCAACCTCTGGGCATCAGGTGAAAGCTGGCATTTGGGGCTATAAGGCCGAGCTGGGATCTGGCTTCTGACCACTGTAGTTTTGGAGAAATCCAACAAAATTTGGAAATTTTTAGGTTGGGTGCTCAGGGTGGGCCAGGGCGAGTGGCCGCAAAGAGAGGCCATTTTGCAGGGGAAAAAGAAGTCATTTGGCCAACCTCTGGGCATCAGATGAAAGCTGGCGTTTGGGGCTATAAGGCCGAGCTGGGATCTGGCTTCTGACCACTGTAGTTTTGGAGAAATCCAACAAAATTTGGAAATTTTTAGGTTGGGTGGTCAGGGTGGACCAGGGCGAGTGGCTGCAAAGAGAGGCCATTTTGCAGGGGAAAAAGAAGTCATGTGGCCAACCTCTGGGCATCAGGTGAAAGCTGGCGTTTGGGGCTATAAGGCCGAGCTGGGATCTGGCTTCTGACCACTGTAGTTTTGGAGAAATCCAACAAAATTTGGAAATTTTTAGGTTGGGTGGTCAGGGTGGGCCAGGGTGAGTGGCCGCAAAGAGAGGCCATTTTGCAGGGGAAAAAGAAGTCATGTGGCCAACCTCTGGGCATCAGGTGAAAGCTGGCCTTTGGGGCTATAAGGCCGAGCTGGGATCTGGCTTCTGACCACTGTAGTTTTGGAGAAATCCAACAAAATTTGGAAATTTTAGGTTGGGTGGTCAGGGTGGGCCAGGGCGAGTGGCCGCAAAGAGAGGCCATTTTGCAGGGGAAAAAGAAGTCCTTTGGCCAACCTCTGGGCATCAGGTGAAAGCTGGCGTTTGGGGCTATAAGGCCGAGCTGGGATCTGGCTTCTGACCACTGTAGTTTTGGAGAAATCCAACAAAATTTGGAAATTTTTAGGTTGGGTGGTCAGGGTGGGCCAGGGCGAGTGGCCGCAAAGAGAGGCCATTTTGCAGGGGAAAAAGAAGTCATTTGGCCAACCTCTGGGCATCAGGTGAAAGCTGGCCTTTGGGGCTATAAGGCCGAGCTGGGATCTGGCTTCTGACCACTGTAGTTTTGGAGAAATCCAACAAAATTTGGAAATTTTTAGGTTGGGTGGTCAGGGTGGGCCAGGGCGAGTGGCCGCAAAGAGAGGCCATTTTGTAGGGGAAAAAGAAGTCATTTGGCCAACCTCTGGGCATCAGATGAAAGCTGGCATTTGGGGCTATAAGGCCGAGCTGGGATCTGGCTTCTGACCACTGTAGTTTTGGAGAAATCCAACAAAATTTGGAAATTTTTAGGTTGGGTGGTCAGGGTGGGCCAGGGCGAGTGGCCGCAAAGAGAGGCCATTTTGCAGGGGAAAAAGAAGTCATGTGGCCAACCTCTGGGCATCAGGTGAAAGCTGGCATTTGGGGCTATAAGGCCGAGCTGGGATCTGGCTTCTGACCACTGTAGTTTTGGAGAAATCCAACAAAATTTGGAAATTTTTAGGTTGGGTGCTCAGGGTGGGCCAGGGCGAGTGGCCGCAAAGAGAGGCCATTTTGCAGGGGAAAAAGAAGTCATTTGGCCAACCTCTGGGCATCAGGTGAAAGCTGGCGTTTGGGGCTATAAGGCCGAGCTGGGATCTGGCTTCTGACCACTGTAGTTTTGGAGAAATCCAACAAAATTTGGAAATTTTTAGGTTGGGTGGTCAGGGTGGACCAGGGCGAGTGGCTGCAAAGAGAGGCCATTTTGCAGGGGAAAAAGAAGTCATGTGGCCAACCTCTGGGCATCAGGTGAAAGCTGGCGTTTGGGGCTATAAGGCCGAGCTGGGATCTGGCTTCTGACCACTGTAGTTTTGGAGAAATCCAACAAAATTTGGAAATTTTTAGGTTGGGTGGTCAGGGTGGGCCAGGGTGAGTGGCCGCAAAGAGAGGCCATTTTGCAGGGGAAAAAGAAGTCATGTGGCCAACCTCTGGGCATCAGGTGAAAGCTGGCCTTTGGGGCTATACTGGCTTCTGACCACTGTAGTTTTGGAGAAATCCAACAAAATTTGGAAATTTTTAGGTTGGGTGGTCAGGGTGGGCCAGGGCGAGTGGCCGCAAAGAGAGGCCATTTTGCAGGGGAAAAAGAAGTCCTTTGGCCAACCTCTGGGCATCAGGTGAAAGCTGGCCTTTGGGGCTATAAGGCCGAGCTGGGATCTGGCTTCTGACCACTGTAGTTTTGGAGAAATCCAACAAAATTTGGAAATTTTTAGGTTGGGTGGTCAGGGTGGGCCAGGGCGAGTGGCCGCAAAGAGAGGCCATTTTGCAGGGGAAAAAGAAGTCATTTGGCCAACCTCTGGGCATCAGGTGAAAGCTGGCCTTTGGGGCTATAAGGCCGAGCTGGGATCTGGCTTCTGACCACTGTAGTTTTGGAGAAATCCAACAAAATTTGGAAATTTTTAGGTTGGGTGCTCAGGGTGGGCCAGGGCGAGTGGCCGCAAAGAGAGGCATTTTGCAGGGGGAAAAAGAAGTCATTTGGCCAACCTCTGGGCATCAGATGAAAGCTGGCCTTTGGGGGCTATAAGGCCGAGCTGGGATCTGGCTTCTGACCACTGTAGTTTTGGAGAAATCCAACAAAATTTGGAAATTTTTAGGTTGGGTGGTCAGGGGTGGGCCAGGGCGAGTGGCCGCAAAGAGAGGCCATTTTGCAGGGGAAAAAGAAGTCATGTGGCCAACCTCTGGGCATCAGGTGAAAGCTGGCATTTGGGGCTATAAGGCCGAGCTGGGATCTGGCTTCTGACCACTGTAGTTTTGGAGAAATCCAACAAAATTTGGAAATTTTTAGGTTGGGTGGTCAGGGTGGGCCAGGGCGAGTGGCTGCAAAGAGAGGCCATTTTGCAGGGGAAAAAGAAGTCATGTGGCCAACCTCTGGGCATCAGGTGAAAGCTGGCGTTTGGGGCTATAAGGCCGAGCTGGGATCTGGCTTCTGACCACTGTAGTTTTGGAGAAATCCAACAAAATTTGGAAATTTTTAGGTTGGGTGGTCAGGGTGGGCCAGGGCGAGTGGCCGCAAAGAGAGGCCATTTTGCAGGGGAAAAAGAAGTCATTTGGCCAACCTCTGGGCATCAGGTGAAAGCTGGCCTTTGGGGCTATAAGGGCCGAGCTGGGATCTGGCTTCTGACCACTGTAGTTTTGGAGAAATCCAACAAAATTTGGAAATTTTTAGGTTGGGTGGTCAGGGTGGGCCAGGGCGAGTGGCCGCAAAGAGAGGCCATTTTGTAGGGGAAAAAGAAGTCATTTGGCCAACCTCTGGGCATCAGATGAAAGCTGGCGTTTGGGGCTATAAGGCCGAGCTGGGATCTGGCTTCTGACCACTGTAGTTTTGGAGAAATCCCACAAAATTTGGAAATTTTTAGGTTGGGTGGTCAGGGTGGGCCAGGGCGAGTGGCCGCAAAGAGAGGCCATTTTGCAGGGGAAAAAGAAGTCATGTGGCCAACCTCTGGGCATCAGATGAAAGCTGGCGTTTGGGGCTATAAGGCCGAGCTGGGATCTGGCTTCTGACCACTGTAGTTTTGGAGAAATCCAACAAAATTTGGAAATTTTTAGGTTGGGTGGTCAGGGTGGGCCAGGGCGAGTGGCTGCAAAGAGAGGCCATTTTGCAGGGGAAAAAGAAGTCATGTGGCCAACCTCTGGGCATCAGGTGAAAGCTGGCGTTTGGGGCTATAAGGCCGAGCTGGGATCTGACTTCTGACCACTGTAGTTTTGGAGAAATCCAACAAAATTTGGAAATTTTTAGGTGGGGTGGTCAGGGTGGGCCAGGGTGAGTGGCCGCAAAGAGAGGCCATTTTGCAGGGGAAAAAGAAGTCATGTGGCCAACCTCTGGGCATCAGGTGAAAGCTGGCCTTTGGGGCTATAAGGCCGAGCTGGGATCTGGCTTCTGACCACTGTAGTTTTGGAGAAATCCAACAAAATTTGGAAATTTTTAGGTTGGGTGGTCAGGGTGGGCCAGGGCGAGTGGCCGCAAAGAGAGGCCATTTTGCAGGGGAAAAAGAAGTCATTTGCCCAACCTCTGGGCATCAGGTGAAAGCTGGCCTTTGGGGCTATAAGGCCGAGCTGGGATCTGGCTTCTGACCACTGTAGTTTTGGAGAAATCCAACAAAATTTGGAAATTTTTAGGTTGGGTGGTCAGGGTGGGCCAGGGCGAGTGGCCGCAAAGAGAGGCCATTTTGCAGGGGAAAAAGAAGTCATTTGGCCAACCTCTGGGCATCAGGTGAAAGCTGGCGTTTGGGGCTATAAGGCCGAGCTGGGATCTGGCTTCTGACCACTGTAGTTTTGGAGAAATCCAACAAAATTTGGAAATTTTTAGGTTGGGTGCTCAGGGTGGGCCAGGGCGAGTGGCCGCAAAGAGAGGCCATTTTGCAGGGGAAAAAGAAGTCATTTGCCCAACCTCTGGGCATCAGGTGAAAGCTGGCATTTGGGGCTATAAGGCCGAGCTGGGATCTGGCTTCTGACCACTGTAGTTTTGGAGAAATCCAACAAAATTTGGAAATTTTTAGGTTGGGTGCTCAGGGTGGGCCAGGGCGAGTGGCCGCAAAGAGAGGCCATTTTGCAGGGGAAAAAGAAGTCATTTGGCCAACCTCTGGGCATCAGATGAAAGCTGGCCTTTGGGGCTATAAGGCCGAGCTGGGATCTGGCTTCTGACCACTGTAGTTTTGGAGAAATCCAACAAAATTTGGAAATTTTTAGGTTGGGTGGTCAGGGTGGGCCAGGGCGAGTGGCCGCAAAGAGAGGCCATTTTGCAGGGGAAAAAGAAGTCATGTGGCCAACCTCTGGGCATCAGGTGAAAGCTGGCATTTGGGGCTATAAGGCCGAGCTGGGATCTGGCTTCTGACCACTGTAGTTTTGGAGAAATCCAACAAATTTGGAAATTTTTAGGTTGGGTGGTCAGGGTGGGCCAGGGCGAGTGGCCGCAAAGAGAGGCCATTTTGCAGGGGAAAAAGAAGTCATTTGGCCAACCTCTGGGCATCAGGTGAAAGCTGGCGTTTGGGGCTATAAGGCCGAGCTGGGATCTGGCTTCTGACCACTGTAGTTTTGGAGAAATCCAACAAAATTTGGAAATTTTTAGGTTGGGTGGTCAGGGTGGGCCAGGGCGAGTGGCCGCAAAGAGAGGCCATTTTGCAGGGGAAAAAGAAATCATTTGCCCAACCTCTGGGCATCAGGTGAAAAGCTGGCGTTTGGGGCTATAAGGCCGAGCTGGGATCTGGCTTCTGACCACTGTAGTTTTGGAGAAATCCAACAAAATTTGGAAATTTTTAGGTTGGGTGGTCAGGGTGGGCCAGGGCGAGTGGCCGCAAAGAGAGGCCATTTTGTAGGGGAAAAAGAAGTCATTTGGCCAACCTCTGGGCATCAGATGAAAGCTGGCGTTTGGGGCTATAAGGCCGAGCTGGGATCTGGCTTCTGACCACTGTAGTTTTGGAGAAATCCAACAATATTTGGAAATTTTTAGGTTGGGTGCTCAGGGTGGGCCAGGGCGAGTGGCCGCAAAGAGAGGCCATTTTGCAGGGGAAAAAGAAGTCATGTGGCCAACCTCTGGGCATCAGGTGAAAGCTGGCATTTGGGGCTATAAGGCCGAGCTGGGATCTGGCTTCTGACCACTGTAGTTTTGGAGAAATCCAACAAAATTTGGAAATTTTTAGGTTGGGTGGTCAGGGTGGGCCAGGGCAAGTGGCCGCAAAGAGAGGCCATTTTGCAGGGGAAAAAGAAGTCATTTGGCCAACCTCTGGGCATCAGATGAAAGCTGGCGTTTGGGGCTATAAGGCCGAGCTGGGATCTGGCTTCTGACCACTGTAGTTTTGGAGAAATCCAACAAAATTTGGAAATTTTTAGGTTGGGTGGTCAGGGTGGGCCAGGGCGAGTGGCCGCAAAGAGAGGCCATTTTGCAGGGGAAAAAGAAGTCATTTGGCCAACCTCTGGGCATCAGGTGAAAGCTGGCCTTTGGGGCTATAAGGCCGAGCTGGGATCTGGCTTCTGACCACTGTAGTTTTGGAGAAATCCAACAAAATTTGAAATTTTTAGGGTTGGGTGCTCAGGGTGGGCCAGGGCGAGTGGCTGCAAAGAGAGGCCATTTTGCAGGGGAAAAAGAAGTCATGTGGCCAACCTCTGGGCATCAGGTGAAAGCTGGCGTTTGGGGGCTATAAGGCCGAGCTGGGATCTGGCTTCTGACCACTGTAGTTTTGGAGAAATCCAACAAAATTTGGAAATTTTTAGGTTGGGTGGTCAGGGTGGGCCAGGGTGAGTGGCCGCAAAGAGAGGCCATTTTGCAGGGGAAAAAGAAGTCATGTGGCCAACCTCTGGGCATCAGGTGAAAGCTGGCATTTGGGGCTATAAGGCCGAGCTGGGATCTGGCTTCTGACCACTGTAGTTTTGGAGAAATCCAACAAAATTTGGAAATTTTTAGGTTGGGTGGTCAGGGTGGGCCAGGGCGAGTGGCCGCAAAGAGAGGCCATTTTGCAGGGGAAAAAGAAGTCATGTGGCCAACCTCTGGGCATCAGGTGAAAGCTGGCCTTTGGGGCTATAAGGCCGAGCTGGGATCTGGCTTCTGACCACTGTAGTTTTGGAGAAATCCAACAAAATTTGGAAATTTTTAGGTTGGGTGGTCAGGGTGGGCCAGGGCGAGTGGCCGCAAAGAGAGGCCATTTTGCAGGGGAAAAAGAAGTCATTTGGCCAACCTCTGGGCATCAGGTGAAAGCTGGCCTTTGGGGCTATAAGGTCGAGCTGGGATCTGGCTTCTGACCACTGTAGTTTTGGAGAAATCCAACAAAATTTGGAAATTTTTAGGTTGGGGTGGTCAGGGTGGGCCAGGGCGAGTGGCCGCAAAGAGAGGCCATTTTGCAGGGGAAAAAGAAGTCATTTGGCCAACCTCTGGGCATCAGATGAAAGCTGGCGTTTGGGGCTATAAGGCCGAGCTGGGATCTGGCTTCTGACCACTGTAGTTTTGGAGAAATCCCACAAAATTTGGAAATTTTTAGGTTGGGTGGTCAGGGTGGGCCAGGGCGAGTGGCTGCAAAGAGAGGCCATTTTGCAGGGGAAAAAGAAGTCATGTGGCCAACCTCTGGGCATCAGGTGAAAGCTGGCATTTGGGGCTATAAGGCCGAGCTGGGATCTGGCTTCTGACCACTGTAGTTTTGGAGAAATCCAACAAAATTTGGAAATTTTTAGGTTGGGTGCTCAGGGTGGGCCAGGGCGAGTGGCCGCAAAGAGAGGCCATTTTGCAGGGGAAAAAGAAGTCATTTGGCCAACCTCTGGGCATCAGGTGAAAGCTGGCCTTTGGGGCTATAAGGCCGAGCTGGGATCTGGCTTCTGACCACTGTAGTTTTGGAGAAATCCAACAACATTTGGAAATTTTTAGGTTGGGTGCTCAGGGTGGGCCAGGGTGAGTGGCCGCAAAGAGAGGCCATTTTGCAGGGGAAAAAGAAGTCATTTGGCCAACCTCTGGGCATCACGTGAAAGCTGGCGTTTGGGGCTATAAGGCTGAGCTGGGATCTGGCTTCTGACCACTGTAGTTTTGGAGAAATCCAACAAAATTTGGAAATTTTTAGGTTGGGTGGTCAGGGTGGGCCAGGGCGAGTGGCTGCAAAGAGAGGCCATTTTGCAGGGGAAAAAGAAGTCATGTGGCCAACCTCTGGGCATCAGGTGAAAGCTGGCGCTTGGGGCTATAAGGCCGAGCTGGGATCTGGCTTCTGACCACTGTAGTTTTGGAGAAATCCAACAAAATTTGGAAATTTTTAGGTTGGGTGCTCAGGGTGGGCCAGGGCGAGGTGGCCGCAAAGAGAGGCCATTTTGCAGGGGAAAAAGAAGTCATTTGGCCAACCTCTGGGCATCAGGTGAAAGCTGGCGTTTGGGGCTATAAGGCCGAGCTGGGATCTGGCTTCTGACCACTGTAGTTTTGGAGAAATCCAACAAAATTTGGAAATTTTTAGGTTGGGTGCTCAGGGTGGGCCAGGGCGAGTGGCCGCAAAGAGAGGCCATTTTGCAGGGAAAAAGAAGTCATTTGGCCAACCTCTGGGCATCAGGTGAAAGCTGGCGTTTGGGGCTATAAGGCCGAGCTGGGATCTGGCTTCTGACCACTGTAGTTTTGGAGAAATCCAACAAAATTTGGAAATTTTTAGGTTGGGTGCTCAGGGTGGGCCAGGGCGAGTGGCTGCAAAGAGAGGCCATTTTGCAGGGGAAAAAGAAGTCATGTGGCCAACCTCTGGGCATCAGGTGAAAGCTGGCGTTTGGGGCTATAAGGCCGAGCTGGGATCTGGCTTCTGACCACTGTAGTTTTGGAGAAATCCAACAAAATTTGGAAATTTTTAGGTTGGGTGGTCAGGGTGGGCCAGGGCTCAGTGGTCGAAGTGGCCGCAAAGAGAGGCCATTTTGCAGGGGAAAAAGAAGTCATTTGGCCAACCTCTGGGCATCAGGTGAAAGCTGGCCTTTGGGGCTATAAGGCCGAGCTGGGATCTGGCTTCTGACCACTGTAGTTTTGGAGAAATCCAACAAAATTTGGAAATTTTTTAGGTTGGGTGGTCAGGGTGGGCCAGGGCGAGTGGCCGCAAAGAGAGGCCATTTTGTAGGGGAAAAAGAAGTCATTTGGCCAACCTCTGGGCATCAGATGAAAGCTGGCGTTTGGGGCTATAAGGCCGAGCTGGGATCTGGCTTCTGACCACTGTAGTTTTGGAGAAATCCCACAAAATTTGGAAATTTTTAGGTTGGGTGGTCAGGGTGGGCCAGGGCGAGTGGCCGCAAAGAGAGGCCATTTTGCAGGGGAAAAAGAAGTCATGTGGCCAACCTCTGGGCATCAGGTGAAAGCTGGCATTTGGGGCTATAAGGCCGAGCTGGGATCTGGCTTCTGACCACTGTAGTTTTGGAGAAATCCAACAAAATTTGGAAATTTTTAGGTTGGGTGCTCAGGGTGGGCCAGGGCGAGTGGCCGCAAAGAGAGGCCATTTTGTAGGGGAAAAAGAAGTCATTTGGCCAACCTCTGGGCATCAGATGAAAGCTGGCGTTTGGGGCTATAAGGCCGAGCTGGGATCTGGCTTCTGACCACTGTAGTTTTGGAGAAATCCAACAAAATTTGGAAATTTTTAGGTTGGGTGGTCAGGGTGGGCCAGGGCGAGTGGCTGCAAAGAGAGGCCATTTTGCAGGGGAAAAAGAAGTCATGTGGCCAACCTCTGGGCATCAGGTGAAAGCTGGCGTTTGGGGCTATAAGGCCGAGCTGGGATCTGACTTCTGACCACTGTAGTTTTGGAGAAATCCAACAAAATTTGGAAATTTTTAGGTTGGGTGGTCAGGGTGGGCCAGGGTGAGTGGCCGCAAAGAGAGGCCATTTTGCAGGGGAAAAAGAAGTCATTTGGCCAACCTCTGGGCATCAGATGAAAGCTGGCGTTTGGGGCTATAGGCCGAGCTGGGATCTGGCTTTCTGACCACTGTAGTTTTGGAGAAATCCAACAAAATTTGGAAATTTTTAGGTTGGGTGGTCAGGGTGGGCCAGGGCGAGTGGCCGCAAAGAGAGGCCATTTTGCAGGGGAAAAAGAAGTCATGTGGCCAACCTCTGGGCATCAGGTGAAAGCTGGCCTTTGGGGCTATAAGGCCGAGCTGGGATCTGGCTTCTGACCACTGTAGTTTTGGAGAAATCCAACAAAATTTGGAAATTTTTAGGTTGGGTGGTCAGGGTGGGCCAGGGCGAGTGGCCGCAAAGAGAGGCCATTTTTGCAGGGGAAAAAGAAGTCATTTGGCCAACCTCTGGGCATCAGATGAAAGCTGGCGTTTGGGGCTATAAGGCCGAGCTGGGATCTGGCTTCTGACCACTGTAGTTTTGGAGAAATCCAACAAAATTTGGAAATTTTTAGGTTGGGTGGTCAGGGTGGGCCAGGGCGAGTGGCCGCAAAGAGAGGCCATTTTGCAGGGGAAAAAGAAGTCATGTGGCCAACCTCTGGGCATCAGGTGAAAGCTGGCCTTTGGGGCTATAAGGCCGAGCTGGGATCTGGCTTCTGACCACTGTAGTTTTGGAGAAATCCAACAAAATTTGGAAATTTTTAGGTTGGGTGGTCAGGGTGGGCCAGGGCGAGTGGCCGCAAAGAGAGGCCATTTTGCAGGGGAAAAAGAAGTCATTTGGCCAACCTCTGGGCATCAGGTGAAAGCTGGCGTTTGGGGCTATAAGGCCGAGCTGGGATCTGGCTTCTGACCACTGTAGTTTTGGAGAAATCCAACAAAATTTGGAAATTTTTAGGTTGGGTGGTCAGGGTGGGCCAGGGCGAGTGGCCGCAAAGAGAGGCCATTTTGCAGGGGAAAAAGAAGTCATTTGCCAACCTCTGGGCATCAGGTGAAAGCTGGCATTTGGGGCTATAAGGCCGAGCTGGGATCTGGCTTCTGACCACTGTAGTTTTGGAGAAATCCAACAAAATTTGGAAATTTTTAGGTTGGGTGCTCAGGGTGGGCCAGGGCGAGTGGCCGCAAAGAGAGGCCATTTTGCAGGGGAAAAAGAAGTCATTTGGCCAACCTCTGGGCATCAGTGAAAGCTGGCCTTTGGGGCTATAAGGCCGAGCTGGGATCTGGCTTCTGACCACTGTAGTTTTGGAGAAATCCAACAAAATTTGGAAATTTTTAGGTTGGGTGCTCAGGGTGGGCCAGGGCGAGTGGCCGCAAAGAGAGGCCATTTTGCAGGGGAAAAAGAAGTCATGTGGCCAACCTCTGGGCATCAGGTGAAAGCTGGCATTTGGGGCTATAAGGCCGAGCTGGGATCTGGCTTCTGACCACTGTAGTTTTGGAGAAATCCAACAAAATTTGGAAATTTTTAGGTTGGGGTGGTCAGGGTGGGCCAGGGCGAGTGGCCGCAAAGAGAGGCCATTTTGCAGGGGAAAAAGAAGTCATTTGGCCAACCTCTGGGCATCAGGTGAAAGCTGGCGTTTGGGGCTATAAGGCCGAGCTGGGATCTGGCTTCTGACCACTGTAGTTTTGGAGAAATCCCACAAAATTTGGAAATTTTTAGGTTGGGTGGTCAGGGTGGGCCAGGGCGAGTGGCCGCAAAGAGAGGCCATTTTGCAGGGGAAAAAGAAATCATTTGCCCAACCTCTGGGCATCAGGTGAAAGCTGGCGTTTGGGGCTATAAGGCCGAGCTGGGATCTGGCTTCTGACCACTGTAGTTTTGGAGAAATCCAACAAAATTTGGAAATTTTTAGGTTGGGTGGTCAGGGTGGGCCAGGGCGAGTGGCCGCAAAGAGAGGCCATTTTGTAGGGGAAAAAGAAGTCATTTGGCCAACCTCTGGGCATCAGATGAAAGCTGGCGTTTGGGGCTATAAGGCCGAGCTGGGATCTGGCTTCTGACCACTGTAGTTTTGGAGAAATCCAACAATATTTGGAAATTTTTAGGTTGGGTGCTCAGGGTGGGCCAGGGCGAGTGGCCGCAAAGAGAGGCCATTTTGCAGGGGAAAAAGAAGTCATGTGGCCAACCTCTGGGCATCAGGTGAAAGCTGGCATTTGGGGCTATAAGGCCGAGCTGGGATCTGGCTTCTGACCACTGTAGTTTTGGAGAAATCCAACAAAATTTGGAAATTTTTAGGTTGGGTGCTCAGGGTGGGCCAGGGCAAGTGGCCGCAAAGAGAGGCCATTTTTCAGGGGAAAAAGAAGTCATTTGGCCAACCTCTGGGCATCAGATGAAAGCTGGCGTTTGGGGCTATAAGGCCGAGCTGGGATCTGGCTTCTGACCACTGTAGTTTTGGAGAAATCCAACAAAATTTGGAAATTTTTAGGTTAGGTGGTCAGGGTGGGCCAGGGCGAGTGGCCGCAAAGAGAGGCCATTTTGCAGGGGAAAAAGAAGTCATTTGGCCAACCTCTGGGCATCAGGTGAAAGCTGGCCTTTGGGGCTATAAGGCCGAGCTGGGATCTGGCTTCTGACCACTGTAGTTTTGGAGAAATCCAACAAAATTTGGAAATTTTTAGGTTGGGTGCTCAGGGTGGGCCAGGGCGAGTGGCTGCAAAGAGAGGCCATTTTGCAGGGGAAAAAGAAGTCATGTGGCCAACCTCTGGGCATCAGGTGAAAGCTGGCGTTTGGGGCTATAAGGCCGAGCTGGGATCTGGCTTCTGACCACGGTAGTTTTGGAGAAATCCAACAAAATTTGGAAATTTTTAGGTTGGGTGGTCAGGGTGGGCCAGGGTGAGTGGCCGCAAAGAGAGGCCATTTTGCAGGGGAAAAAGAAGTCATGTGGCCAACCTCTGGGCATCAGGTGAAAGCTGGCATTTGGGGCTATAAGGCCGAGCTGGGATCTGGCTTCTGACCACTGTAGTTTTGGAGAAATCCAACAAAATTTGGAAATTTTTAGGTTGGGTGGTCAGGGTGGGCCAGGGCGAGTGGCCGCAAAGAGAGGCCATTTTGCAGGGTTAAAAGAAGTCATTTGCCCAACCTCTGGGCATCAGGTGAAAGCTGGCCTTTGGGGCTATAAGGCCGAGCTGGGATCTGGCTTCTGACCCCTGTAGTTTTGGAGAAATCCAACAAAATTTGGAAATTTTTAGGTTGGGTGGTCAGGGTGGGCCAGGGCGAGTGGCCGCAAAGAGAGGCCATTTTGCAGGGGAAAAAGAAGTCATTTGGCCAACCTCTGGGCATCAGGTGAAAGCTGGCCTTTGGGGCTATAAGGCCGAGCTGGGATCTGGCTTCTGACCCCTGTAGTTTTGGAGAAATCCAACAAAATTTGGAAATTTTTAGGTTGGGTGGTCAGGGTGGGCCAGGGCGAGTGGCCGCAAAGAGAGGCCATTTTGCAGGGGAAAAAGAAGTCATTTGGCCAACCTCTGGGCATCAGGTGAAAGCTGGCATTTGGGGCTATAAGGCCGAGCTGGGATCTGGCTTCTGACCACTGTAGTTTTGGAGAAATCCAACAAAATTTGGAAATGTTTAGGTTGGGTGGTCAGGGTGGGCCTGGGTGTGTGGCCGCAAAGAGAGGCCATTTTGCAGGGGAAAAAGAAGTCATGTGGCCAACCTCTGGGCATCAGATGAAAGCTGGCGTTTGGGGCTATAAGGCCGAGCTGGGATCTGGCTTCTGACCACTGTAGTTTTGGAGAAATCCAACAAAATTTGGAAATTTTTAGGTTGGGTGGTCAGGGTGGGCCAGGGCGAGTGGCCGCAAAGAGAGGCCATTTTGCAGGGGAAAAAGCAGTCATGTGGCCAACCTCTGGGCATCAGGTGAAAGCTGGCCTTTGGGGCTATAAGGCCGAGCTGGGATCTGGCTTCTGACCACTGTAGTTTTGGAGAAATCCAACAAAATTTGGAAATTTTTAGGTTGGGTGCTCAGGGTGGGCCAGGGCGAGTGGCCGCAAAGAGAGGCCATTTTGCAGGGGAAAAAGAAGTCATTTGGCCAACCTCTGGGCATCAGGTGAAAGCTGGCGTTTGGGGCTATAAGGCCGAGCTGGGATCTGGCTTCTGACCACTGTAGTTTTGGAGAAATCCAACAAAATTTGGAAATTTTTAGGTTGGGTGGTCAGGGTGGGCCAGGGCGAGTGGCCGCAAAGAGAGGCCATTTTGCAGGGGAAAAAGAAGTCATTTGGCCAACCTCTGGGCATCAGATGAAAGCTGGCGTTTGGGGCTATAAGGCCGAGCTGGGATCTGGCTTCTGACCACTGTAGTTTTGGAGAAATCCAACAAAATTTGGAAATTTTTAGGTTGGGTGGTCAGGGTGGGCCAGGGCGAGTGGCCGCAAAGAGAGGCCATTTTGCAGGGGAAAAAGAAGTCATTTGGCCAACCTCTGGGCATCAGGTGAAAGCTGGCCTTTGGGGCTATAAGGCCGAGCTGGGATCTGGCTTCTGACCACTGTAGTTTTGGAGAAATCCAACAAAATTTGGAAATTTTTAGGTTGGGTGCTCAGGGTGGGCCAGGGCGAGTGGCCGCAAAGAGAGGCCATTTTGCAGGGGAAAAAGAAGTCATTTGGCCAACCTCTGGGCATCAGTGAAAGCTGGCATTTGGGGCTATAAGGCCGAGCTGGGATCTGGCTTCTGACCACTGTAGTTTTGGAGAAATCCAACAAAAATTTGGAAATTTTTAGGTTGGGTGCTCAGGGTGGGCCAGGGCGAGTGGCCGCAAAGAGAGGCCATTTTGCAGGGGAAAAAGAAGTCATTTGGCCAACCTCTGGGCATCAGATGAAAGCTGGCGTTTGGGGCTATAAGGCCGAGCTGGGATCTGGCTTCTGACCACTGTAGTTTTGGAGAAATCCAACAAAATTTGGAAATTTTTAGGTTGGGTGGTCAGGGTGGGCCAGGGCGAGTGGCCGCAAAGAGAGGCCATTTTGCAGGGGAAAAAGAAGTCATTTGCCCAACCTCTGGGCATCAGGTGAAAGCTGGCATTTGGGGCTATAAGGCCGAGCTGGGATCTGGCTTCTGACCACTGTAGTTTTGGAGAAATCCAACAAAATTTGGAAATTTTTAGGTTGGGTGCTCAGGGTGGGCCAGGGCGAGTGGCCGCAAAGAGAGGCCATTTTGCAGGGGAAAAAGAAGTCATTTGGCCAACCTCTGGGCATCAGATGAAAGCTGGCCTTTGGGGCTATAAGGCCGAGCTGGGATCTGGCTTCTGACCACTGTAGTTTTGGAGAAATCCAACAAAATTTGGAAATTTTTAGGTTGGGTGGTCAGGGTGGGCCAGGGCGAGTGGCCGCAAAGAGAGGCCATTTTGCAGGGGAAAAAGAAGTCATGTGGCCAACCTCTGGGCATCAGGTGAAAGCTGGCATTTGGGGCTATAAGGCCGAGCTGGGATCTGGCTTCTGACCACTGTAGTTTTGGAGAAATCCAACAAAATTTGGAAATTTTTAGGTTGGGTGGTCAGGGTGGGCCAGGGCGAGTGGCCGCAAAGAGAGGCCATTTTGCAGGGGAAAAAGAAGTCATTTGGCCAACCTCTGGGCATCAGGTGAAAGCTGGCGTTTGGGGCTATAAGGCCGAGCTGGGATCTGGCTTCTGACCACTGTAGTTTTGGAGAAATCCAACAAAATTTGGAAATTTTTAGGTTGGGTGGTCAGGGTGGGCCAGGGCGAGTGGCCGCAAAGAGAGGCCATTTTGCAGGGGAAAAAGAAGTCATTTGCCAACCTCTGGGCATCAGGTGAAAGCTGGCGTTTGGGGCTATAAGGCCGAGCTGGGATCTGGCTTCTGACCACTGTAGTTTTGGAGAAATCCAACAAAATTTGGAAATTTTTAGGTTGGGTGGTCAGGGTGGGCCAGGGCGAGTGGCCGCAAAGAGAGGCCATTTTGCAGGGGAAAAAGAAGTCATTTGGCCAACCTCTGGGCATCAGGTGAAAGCTGGCCTTTGGGGCTATAAGGCCGAGCTGGGATCTGGCTTCTGACCACTGTAGTTTTGGAGAAATCCAACAAAATTTGGAAATTTTTAGGTTGGGTGCTCAGGGTGGGCCAGGGCGAGTGGCCTGCAAAGAGAGGCCATTTTGCAGGGGAAAAAGAAGTCATGTGGCCAACCTCTGGGCATCAGGTGAAAGCTGGCGTTTGGGGCTATAAGGCCGAGCTGGGATCTGGCTTCTGACCACTGTAGTTTTGGAGAAATCCAACAAAATTTGGAAATTTTTAGGTTGGGTGGTCAGGGTGGGCCAGGGTGAGTGGCCGCAAAGAGAGGCCATTTTGCAGGGGAAAAAGAAGTCATGTGGCCAACCTCTGGGCATCAGGTGAAAGCTGGCATTTGGGGCTATAAGGCCGAGCTGGGATCTGGCTTCTGACCACTGTAGTTTTGGAGAAATCCAACAAAATTTGGAAATTTTTAGGTTGGGTGGTCAGGGTGGGCCAGGGCGAGTGGCCGCAAAGAGAGGCCATTTTGCAGGGTAAAAGAAGTCATTTGCCAACCTCTGGGCATCAGGTGAAAGCTGGCCTTTGGGGCTATAAGGCCGAGCTGGGATCTGGCTTCTGACCCCTGTAGTTTTGGAGAAATCCAACAAAATTTGGAAATTTTTAGGTTGGGTGGTCAGGGTGGGCCAGGGCGAGTGGCCGCAAAGAGAGGCCATTTTGCAGGGGAAAAAGAAGTCATTTGGCCAACCTCTGGGCATCAGGTGAAAGCTGGCCTTTGGGGCTATAAGGCCGAGCTGGGATCTGGCTTCTGACCCCTGTAGTTTTGGAGAAATCCAACAAAATTTGGAAATTTTTAGGTTGGGTGGTCAGGGTGGGCCAGGGCGAGTGGCCGCAAAGAGAGGCCATTTTGCAGGGGAAAAAGAAGTCATTTGCCCAACCTCTGGGCATCAGGTGAAAGCTGGCATTTGGGGCTATAAGGCCGAGCTGGGATCTGGCTTCTGACCACTGTAGTTTTGGAGAAATCCAACAAAATTTGGAAATGTTTAGGTTGGGTGGTCAGGGTGGGCCTGGGTGTGTGGCCGCAAAGAGAGGCCATTTGCAGGGGAAAAAGAAGTCATTTGGCCAACCTCTGGGCATCAGATGAAAGCTGGCGTTTGGGGCTATAAGGCCGAGCTGGGATCTGGCTTCTGACCACTGTAGTTTTGGAGAAATCCAACAAAATTTGGAAATTTTTAGGTTGGGTGGTCAGGGTGGGCCAGGGCGAGTGGCCGCAAAGAGAGGCCATTTTGCAGGGGAAAAAGCAGTCATGTGGCCAACCTCTGGGCATCAGGTGAAAGCTGGCCTTTGGGGCTATAAGGCCGAGCTGGGATCTGGCTTCTGACCACTGTAGTTTTGGAGAAATCCAACAAAATTTGGAAATTTTTAGGTTGGGTGCTCAGGGTGGGCCAGGGCGAGTGGCCGCAAAGAGAGGCCATTTTGCAGGGGAAAAAGAAGTCATTTGGCCAACCTCTGGGCATCAGGTGAAAGCTGGCCTTTGGGGCTATAAGGCCGAGCTGGGATCTGGCTTCTGACCACTGTAGTTTTGGAGAAATCCAACAAAATTTGGAAATTTTTAGGTTGGGTGCTCAGGGTGGGCCAGGGCGAGTGGCCGCAAAGAGAGGCCATTTTGCAGGGGAAAAAGAAGTCATTTGGCCAACCTCTGGGCATCAGGTGAAAGCTGGCATTTGGGGCTATAAGGCCGAGCTGGGATCTGGCTTCTGACCACTGTAGTTTTGGAGAAATCCAACAAAATTTGGAAATTTTTAGGTTGGGTGGTCAGGGTGGGCCAGGGCGAGTGGCCGCAAAGAGAGGCCATTTTGCAGGGGAAAAAGAAGTCATGTGGCCAACCTCTGGGCATCAGGTGAAAGCTGGCGTTTGGGGCTATAAGGCCGAGCTGGGATCTGGCTTCTGACCACTGTAGTTTTGGAGAAATCCCACAAAATTTGGAAATTTTTAGGTTGGGTGCTCAGGGTGGGCCAGGGCGAGTGGCCGCAAAGAGAGGCCATTTTGCAGGGGAAAAAGAAGTCATTTGGCCAACCTCTGGGCATCAGATGAAAGCTGGCGTTTGGGGCTATAAGGCCGAGCTGGGATCTGGCTTCTGACCACTGTAGTTTTGGAGAAATCCAACAAAATTTGGAAATTTTTAGGTTGGGTGGTCAGGGTGGGCCAGGGCGAGTGGCCGCAAAGAGAGGCCATTTTGCAGGGGAAAAAGAAGTCATTTGGCCAACCTCTGGGCATCAGGTGAAAGCTGGCGTTTGGGGCTATAAGGCCGAGCTGGGATCTGGCTTCTGACCACTGTAGTTTTGGAGAAATCCAACAAAATTTGGAAATTTTTAGGTTGGGTGCTCAGGGTGGGCCAGGGCGAGTGGCCGCAAAGAGAGGCCATTTTGCAGGGGAAAAAGAAGTCATTTGGCCAACCTCTGGGCATCAGGTGAAAGCTGGCGTTTGGGGCTATAAGGCCGAGCTGGGATCTGGCTTCTGACCACTGTAGTTTTGGAGAAATCCAACAAAATTTGGAAATTTTTAGGTTGGGTGGTCAGGGTGGGCCAGGGCGAGTGGCCGCAAAGAGAGGCCATTTTGCAGGGGAAAAAGAAGTCATTTGGCCAACCTCTGGGCATCAGGTGAAAGCTGGCCTTTGGGGCTATAAGGCCGAGCTGGGATCTGGCTTCTGACCACTGTAGTTTTGGAGAAATCCAACAAAATTTGGAAATTTTTAGGTTGGGTGCTCAGGGTGGGCCAGGGCGAGTGGCCGCAAAGAGAGGCCATTTTGCAGGGGAAAAAGAAGTCATTTGGCCAACCTCTGGGCATCAGGTGAAAGCTGGCCTTTGGGGCTATAAGGCCGAGCTGGGATCTGGCTTCTGACCACTGTAGTTTTGGAGAAATCCAACAAAATTTGGAAATTTTTAGGTTGGGTGCTCAGGGTGGGCCAGGGCGAGTGGCCGCAAAGAGAGGCCATTTTGCAGGGGAAAAAGAAGTCATTTGGCCAACCTCTGGGCATCAGGTGAAAGCTGGCATTTGGGGCTATAAGGCCGAGCTGGGATCTGGCTTCTGACCACTGTAGTTTTGGAGAAATCCAACAAAATTTGGAAATTTTTAGGTTGGGTGGTCAGGGTGGGCCAGGGCGAGTGGCCGCAAAGAGAGGCCATTTTGCAGGGGAAAAAGAAGTCATGTGGCCAACCTCTGGGCATCAGGTGAAAGCTGGCGTTTGGGGCTATAAGGCCGAGCTGGGATCTGGCTTCTGACCACTGTAGTTTTGGAGAAATCCCACAAAATTTGGAAATTTTTAGGTTGGGTGCTCAGGGTGGGCCAGGGCGAGTGGCCGCAAAGAGAGGCCATTTTGCAGGGGAAAAAGAAGTCATTTGGCCAACCTCTGGGCATCAGATGAAAGCTGGCGTTTGGGGCTATAAGGCCGAGCTGGGATCTGGCTTCTGACCACTGTAGTTTTGGAGAAATCCAACAAAATTTGGAAATTTTTAGGTTGGGTGGTCAGGGTGGGCCAGGGCGAGTGGCCGCAAAGAGAGGCCATTTTGCAGGGGAAAAAGAAGTCATTTGGCCAACCTCTGGGCATCAGGTGAAAGCTGGCGTTTGGGGCTATAAGGCCGAGCTGGGATCTGGCTTCTGACCACTGTAGTTTTGGAGAAATCCAACAAAATTTGGAAATTTTTAGGTTGGGTGCTCAGGGTGGGCCAGGGCGAGTGGCCGCAAAGAGAGGCCATTTTGCAGGGGAAAAAGAAGTCATTTGGCCAACCTCTGGGCATCAGGTGAAAGCTGGCGTTTGGGGCTATAAGGCCGAGCTGGGATCTGGCTTCTGACCACTGTAGTTTTGGAGAAATCCAACAAAATTTGGAAATTTTTAGGTTGGGTGCTCAGGGTGGGCCAGGGCGAGTGGCCGCAAAGAGAGGCCATTTTGCAGGGGAAAAAGAAGTCATTTGGCCAACCTCTGGGCATCAGGTGAAAGCTGGCGTTTGGGGCTATAAGGCCGAGCTGGGATCTGGCTTCTGACCACTGTAGTTTTGGAGAAATCCAACAAAATTTGGAAATTTTTAGGTTGGGTGGTCAGGGTGGGCCAGGGCAAGTGGCCGCAAAGAGAGGCCATTTTGCAGGGGAAAAAGAAGTCATTTGGCCAACCTCTGGGCATCAGGTGAAAGCTGGCGTTTGGGGCTATAAGGCCGAGCTGGGATCTGGCTTCTGACCACTGTAGTTTTGGAGAAATCCAACAAAATTTGGAAATTTTTAGGTTGGGTGGTCAGGGTGGGCCAGGGCGAGTGGCCGCAAAGAGAGGCCATTTTGCAGGGGAAAAAGAAGTCATTTGGCCAACCTCTGGGCATCAGGTGAAAGCTGGCCTTTGGGGCTATAAGGCCGAGCTGGGATCTGGCTTCTGACCACTGTAGTTTTGGAGAAATCCAACAAAATTTGGAAATTTTTAGGTTGGGTGGTCAGGGTGGGCCAGGGCGAGTGGCTGCAAAGAGAGGCCATTTTGCAGGGGAAAAAGAAGTCATGTGGCCAACCTCTGGGCATCAGGTGAAAGCTGGCGTTTGGGGCTATAAGGCCGAGCTGGGATCTGGCTTCTGACCACTGTAGTTTTGGAGAAATCCAACAAAATTTGGAAATTTTTAGGTTGGGTGGTCAGGGTGGGCCAGGGTGAGTGGCCGCAAAGAGAGGCCATTTTGCAGGGGAAAAAGAAGTCATGTGGCCAACCTCTGGGCATCAGGTGAAAGCTGGCGTTTGGGGCTATAAGGCCGAGCTGGGATCTGGCTTCTGACCACTGTAGTTTTGGAGAAATCCAACAAAATTTGGAAATTTTTAGGTTGGGTGGTCAGGGTGGGCCAGGGCGAGTGGCCGCAAAGAGAGGCCATTTTGCAGGGGAAAAAGAAGTCTTTTGCCCAACCTCTGGGCATCAGGTGAAAGCTGGCCTTTGGGGCTATAAGGCCGAGCTGGGATCTGGCTTCTGACCACTGTAGTTTTGGAGAAATCCAACAAAATTTGGAAATTTTTAGGTTGGGTGCTCAGGGTGGGCCAGGGCGAGTGGCCGCAAAGAGAGGCCATTTTGCAGGGGAAAAAGAAGTCATTTGGCCAACCTCTGGGCATCAGATGAAAGCTGGCGTTTGGGGCTATAAGGCCGAGCTGGGATCTGGCTTCTGACCACTGTAGTTTTGGAGAAATCCCACAAAATTTGGAAATTTTTAGGTTGGGTGGTCAGGGTGGGCCAGGGCGAGTGGCTGCAAAGAGAGGCCATTTTGCAGGGGAAAAAGAAGTCATGTGGCCAACCTCTGGGCATCACGTGAAAGCTGGCATTTGGGGCTATAAGGCCGAGCTGGGATCTGGCTTCTGACCACTGTAGTTTTGGAGAAATCCAACAAAATTTGGAAATTTTTAGGTTGGGTGGTCAGGGTGGGCCAGGGCGAGTGGCCGCAAAGAGAGGCCATTTTGCAGGGGAAAAAGAAGTCATTTGGCCAACCTCTGGGCATCAGGTGAAAGCTGGCGTTTGGGGCTATAAGGCCGAGCTGGGATCTGGCTTCTGACCACTGTAGTTTTGGAGAAATCCAACAACATTTGGAAATTTTTAGGTTGGGTGCTCAGGGTGGGCCAGGGCGAGTGGCCGCAAAGAGAGGCCATTTTGCAGGGGAAAAAGAAGTCATTTGGCCAACCTCTGGGCATCAGGTGAAAGCTGGCGTTTGGGGCTATAAGGCCGAGCTGGGATCTGGCTTCTGACCACTGTAGTTTTGGAGAAATCCAACAAAATTTGGAAATTTTTAGGTTGGGTGGTCAGGGTGGGCCAGGGCGAGTGGCTGCAAAGAGAGGCCATTTTGCAGGGGAAAAAGAAGTCATGTGGCCAACCTCTGGGCATCAGGTGAAAGCTGGCGCTTGGGGCTATAAGGCCGAGCTGGGATCTGGCTTCTGACCACTGTAGTTTTGGAGAAATCCAACAAAATTTGGAAATTTTTAGGTTGGGTGCTCAGGGTGGGCCAGGGCGAGTGGCCGCAAAGAGAGGCCATTTTGCAGGGGAAAAAGAAGTCATTTGGCCAACCTCTGGGCATCAGGTGAAAGCTGGCGTTTGGGGCTATAAGGCCGAGCTGGGATCTGGCTTCTGACCACTGTAGTTTTGGAGAAATCCAACAAAATTTGGAAATTTTTAGGTTGGGTGGTCAGGGTGGGCCAGGGCGAGTGGCTGCAAAGAGAGGCCATTTTGCAGGGGAAAAAGAAGTCATGTGGCCAACCTCTGGGCATCAGGTGAAAGCTGGCGCTTGGGGCTATAAGGCCGAGCTGGGATCTGGCTTCTGACCACTGTAGTTTTGGAGAAATCCAACAAAATTTGGAAATTTTTAGGTTGGGTGCTCAGGGTGGGCCAGGGCGAGTGGCCGCAAAGAGAGGCCATTTTGCAGGGGAAAAAGAAGTCATTTGGCCAACCTCTGGGCATCAGGTGAAAGCTGGCGTTTGGGGCTATAAGGCCGAGCTGGGATCTGGCTTCTGACCACTGTAGTTTTGGAGAAATCCAACAAAATTTGGAAATTTTTAGGTTGGGTGGTCAGGGTGGGCCAGGGCGAGTGGCCGCAAAGAGAGGCCATTTTGCAGGGGAAAAAGAAGTCATTTGGCCAACCTCTGGGCATCAGGTGAAAGCTGGCGTTTGGGGCTATAAGGCCGAGCTGGGATCTGGCTTCTGACCACTGTAGTTTTGGAGAAATCCAACAAAATTTGGAAATTTTTAGGTTGGGTGGTCAGGGTGGGCCAGGGCGAGTGGCTGCAAAGAGAGGCCATTTTGCAGGGGAAAAAGAAGTCATGTGGCCAACCTCTGGGCATCAGGTGAAAGCTGGCGTTTGGGGCTATAAGGCCGAGCTGGGATCTGGCTTCTGACCACTGTAGTTTTGGAGTAATCCAACAAAATTTGGAAATTTTTAGGTTGGGTGGTCAGGGTGGGCCAGGGTGAGTGGCCGCAAAGAGAGGCCATTTTGCAGGGGAAAAAGAAGTCATGTGGCCAACCTCTGGGCATCAGGTGAAAGCTGGCGTTTGGGGCTATAAGGCCGAGCTGGGATCTGGCTTCTGACCACTGTAGTTTTGGAGAAATCCAACAAAATTTGGAAATTTTTAGGTTGGGTGGTCAGGGTGGGCCAGGGCGAGTGGCCGCAAAGAGAGGCCATTTTGCAGGGGAAAAAGAAGTCATTTGGCCAACCTCTGGGCATCAGGTGAAAGCTGGCCTTTGGGGCTATAAGGCCGAGCTGGGATCTGGCTTCTGACCACTGTAGTTTTGGAGAAATCCAACAAAATTTGGAAATTTTTAGGTTGGGTGGTCAGGGTGGGCCAGGGCGAGTGGCCGCAAAGAGAGGCCATTTTGTAGGGGAAAAAGAAGTCATTTGGCCAACCTCTGGGCATCAGATGAAAGCTGGCGTTTGGGGCTATAAGGCCGAGCTGGGATCTGGCTTCTGACCACTGTAGTTTTGGAGAAATCCCACAAAATTTGGAAATTTTTAGGTTGGGCGGTCAGGGTGGGCCAGGGCGAGTGGCCGCAAAGAGAGGCCATTTTGCAGGGGAAAAAGAAGTCATGTGGCCAACCTCTGGGCATCAGGTGAAAGCTGGCCTTTGGGGCTATAAGGCCGAGCTGGGATCTGGCTTCTGACCACTGTAGTTTTGGAGAAATCCAACAAAATTTGGAAATTTTTAGGTTGGGTGGTCAGGGTGGGCCAGGGCGAGTGGCTGCAAAGAGAGGCCATTTTGCAGGGGAAAAAGAAGTCATGTGGCCAACCTCTGGGCATCAGGTGAAAGCTGGCGTTTGGGGCTATAAGGCCGAGCTGGGATCTGGCTTCTGACCACTGTAGTTTTGGAGAAATCCAACAAAATTTGGAAATTTTTAGGTTGGGTGGTCAGGGTGGGCCAGGGCGAGTGGCCGCAAAGAGAGGCCATTTTGCAGGGGAAAAAGAAGTCATGTGGCCAACCTCTGGGCATCAGGTGTAAGCTGGCGTTTGGGGCTATAAGGCCGAGCTGGGATCTGGCTTCTGACCACTGTAGTTTTGGAGAAATCCAACAAAATTTGGAAATTTTTAGGTTGGGTGGTCAGGGTGGGCCAGGGCGAGTGGCCGCAAAGAGAGGCCATTTTGCAGGGGAAAAAGAAGTCATTTGCCCAACCTCTGGGCATCAGGTGAAAGCTGGCCTTTGGGGCTATAAGGCCGAGCTGGGATCTGGCTTCTGACCACTGTAGTTTTGGAGAAATCCAACAAAATTTGGAAATTTTTAGGTTGGGTGGTCAGGGTGGGCCAGGGCGAGTGGCCGCAAAGAGAGGCCATTTTGCAGGGGAAAAAGAAGTCATTTGGCCAACCTCTGGGCATCAGGTGAAAGCTGGCGTTTGGGGCTATAAGGCCGAGCTGGGATCTGGCTTCTGACCACTGTAGTTTTGGAGAAATCCAACAAAATTTGGAAATTTTTAGGTTGGGTGGTCAGGGTGGGCCAGGGCGAGTGGCCGCAAAGAGAGGCCATTTTGCAGGGGAAAAAGAAGTCATTTGGCCAACCTCTGGGCATCAGGTGAAAGCTGGCGTTTGGGGCTATAAGGCCGAGCTGGGATCTGGCTTCTGACCACTGTAGTTTTGGAGAAATCCAACAAAATTTGGAAATTTTTAGGTTGGGTGCTCAGGGTGGGCCAGGGCGAGTGGCCGCAAAGAGAGGCCATTTTGCAGGGGAAAAAGAAGTCATTTGGCCAACCTCTGGGCATCAGGTGAAAGCTGGCCTTTGGGGCTATAAGGCCGAGCTGGGATCTGGCTTCTGACCACTGTAGTTTTGGAGAAATCCAACAAAATTTGGAAATTTTTAGGTTGGGTGGTCAGGGTGGGCCAGGGCGAGTGGCCGCAAAGAGAGGCCATTTTGCAGGGGAAAAAGAAGTCATGTGGCCAACCTCTGGGCATCAGGTGAAAGCTGGCATTTGGGGCTATAAGGCCGAGCTGGGATCTGGCTTCTGACCACTGTAGTTTTGGAGAAATCCAACAAAATTTGGAAATTTTTAGGTTGGGTGGTCAGGGTGGGCCAGGGCGAGTGGCCGCAAAGAGAGGCCATTTTGCAGGGGAAAAAGAAGTCATTTGGCCAACCTCTGGGCATCAGGTGAAAGCTGGCGTTTGGGGCTATAAGGCCGAGCTGGGATCTGGCTTCTGACCACTGTAGTTTTGGAGAAATCCAACAAAATTTGGAAATTTTTAGGTTGGGTGGTCAGGGTGGGCCAGGGCGAGTGGCCGCAAAGAGAGGCCATTTTGCAGGGGAAAAAGAAATCATTTGCCCAACCTCTGGGCATCAGGTGAAAGCTGGCGTTTGGGGCTATAAGGCCGAGCTGGGATCTGGCTTCTGACCACTGTAGTTTTGGAGAAATCCAACAAAATTTGGAAATTTTTAGGTTGGGTGGTCAGGGTGGGCCAGGGCGAGTGGCCGCAAAGAGAGGCCATTTTGCAGGGGAAAAAGAAGTCATTTGGCCAACCTCTGGGCATCAGATGAAAGCTGGCGTTTGGGGCTATAAGGCCGAGCTGGGATCTGGCTTCTGACCACTGTAGTTTTGGAGAAATCCAACAATATTTGGAAATTTTTAGGTTGGGTGCTCAGGGTGGGCCAGGGCGAGTGGCCGCAAAGAGAGGCCATTTTGCAGGGGAAAAAGAAGTCATGTGGCCAACCTCTGGGCATCAGGTGAAAGCTGGCATTTGGGGCTATAAGGCCGAGCTGGGATCTGGCTTCTGACCACTGTAGTTTTGGAGAAATCCAACAAAATTTGGAAATTTTTAGGTTGGGTGCTCAGGGTGGGCCAGGGCAAGTGGCCGCAAAGAGAGGCCATTTTGCAGGGGAAAAAGAAGTCATTTGGCCAACCTCTGGGCATCAGATGAAAGCTGGCGTTTGGGGCTATAAGGCCGAGCTGGGATCTGGCTTCTGACCACTGTAGTTTTGGAGAAATCCAACAAAATTTGGAAATTTTTAGGTTGGGTGGTCAGGGTGGGCCAGGGTGAGTGGCCGCAAAGAGAGGCCATTTTGCAGGGGAAAAAGAAGTCATGTGGCCAACCTCTGGGCATCAGGTGAAAGCTGGCGTTTGGGGCTATAAGGCCGAGCTGGGATCTGGCTTCTGACCACTGTAGTTTTGGAGAAATCCAACAAAATTTGGAAATTTTTAGGTTGGGTGGTCAGGGTGGGCGAGGGCGAGTGGCCGAAAGAGAGGCCATTTTGCAGGGGAAAAAGAAGTCCTTTGGCCAACCTCTGGGCATCAGGTGAAAGCTGGCGTTTGGGGCTATAAGGCCGAGCTGGGATCTGGCTTCTGACCACTGTAGTTTTGGAGAAATCCAACAAAATTTGGAAATTTTTAGGTTGGGTGGTCAGGGTGGGCGAGGGCGAGTGGCCGAAAGAGAGGCCATTTTGCAGGGGAAAAAGAAGTCCTTTGGCCAACCTCTGGGCATCAGGTGAAAGCTGGCGTTTGGGGCTATAAGGCCGAGCTGGGATCTGGCTTCTGACCACTGTAGTTTTGGAGAAATCCAACAAAATTTGGAAATTTTTAGGTTGGGTGGTCAGGGTGGGCCAGGGCGAGTGGCCGCAAAGAGAGGCCATTTTGCAGGGGAAAAAGAAGTCATTTGGCCAACCTCTGGGCATCAGGTGAAAGCTGGCCTTTGGGGCTATAAGGCCGAGCTGGGATCTGGCTTCTGACCACTGTAGTTTTGGAGAAATCCAACAAAATTTGGAAATTTTTAGGTTGGGTGCTCAGGGTGGGCCAGGGCGAGTGGCCGCAAAGAGGCCATTTTGCAGGGGAAAAAGAAGTCATTTGGCCAACCTCTGGGCATCAGGTGAAAGCTGGCCTTTGGGGCTATAAGGCCGAGCTGGGATCTGGCTTCTGACCACTGTAGTTTTGGAGAAATCCAACAAAATTTGGAAATTTTTAGGTTGGGTGGTCAGGGTGGGCCAGGGCGAGTGGCCGCAAAGAGAGGCCATTTTGCAGGGGAAAAAGAAGTCATGTGGCCAACCTCTGGGCATCAGGTGAAAGCTGGCGTTTGGGGCTATAAGGCCGAGCTGGGATCTGGCTTCTGACCACTGTGGTTTTGGAGAAATCCAACAAAATTTGGAAATTTTTAGGTTGGGTGGTCAGGGTGGGCCAGGGCGAGTGGCCGCAAAGAGAGGCCATTTTGCAGGGGAAAAAGAAGTCATTTGCCCAACCTCTGGGCATCAGGTGAAAGCTGGCCTTTGGGGCTATAAGGCCGAGCTGGGATCTGGCTTCTGACCACTGTAGTTTTGGAGAAATCCAACAAAATTTGGAAATTTTTAGGTTGGGTGGTCAGGGTGGGCCAGGGCGAGTGGCCGCAAAGAGAGGCCATTTTGCAGGGGAAAAAGAAGTCATTTGGCCAACCTCTGGGCATCAGGTGAAAGCTGGCGTTTGGGGCTATAAGGCCGAGCTGGGATCTGGCTTCTGACCACTGTAGTTTTGGAGAAATCCAACAAAATTTGGAAATTTTTAGGTTGGGTGCTCAGGGTGGGCCAGGGCGAGTGGCCGCAAAGAGAGGCCATTTTGCAGGGGAAAAAGAAGTCATTTGCCCAACCTCTGGGCATCAGGTGAAAGCTGGCATTTGGGGCTATAAGGCCGAGCTGGGATCTGGCTTCTGACCACTGTAGTTTTGGAGAAATCCAACAAAATTTGGAAATGTTTAGGTTGGGTGGTCAGGGTGGGCCAGGGTGTGTGGCCGCAAAGAGAGGCCATTTTGCAGGGGAAAAAGAAGTCATTTGGCCAACCTCTGGGCATCAGATGAAAGCTGGCGTTTGGGGCTATAAGGCCGAGCTGGGATCTGGCTTCTGACCACTGTAGTTTTGGAGAAATCCAACAAAATTTGGAAATTTTTAGGTTGGGTGGTCAGGGTGGGCCAGGGCGAGTGGCCGCAAAGAGAGGCCATTTTGCAGGGGAAAAAGAAGTCATGTGGCCAACCTCTGGGCATCAGGTGAAAGCTGGCCTTTGGGGCTATAAGGCCGAGCTGGGATCTGGCTTCTGACCACTGTAGTTTTGGAGAAATCCAACAAAATTTGGAAATTTTTAGGTTGGGTGCTCAGGGTGGGCCAGGGCGAGTGGCCGCAAAGAGAGGCCATTTTGCAGGGGAAAAAGAAGTCATTTGGCCAACCTCTGGGCATCAGGTGAAAGCTGGCCTTTGGGGCTATAAGGCCGAGCTGGGATCTGGCTTCTGACCACTGTAGTTTTGGAGAAATCCAACAAAATTTGGAAATTTTTAGGTTGGGTGGTCAGGGTGGGCCAGGGCGAGTGGCCGCAAAGAGAGGCCATTTTGCAGGGGAAAAAGAAGTCATGTGGCCAACCTCTGGGCATCAGGTGCAAGCTGGCGTTTGGGGCTATAAGGCCGAGCTGGGATCTGGCTTCTGACCACTGTAGTTTTGGAGAAATCCAACAAAATTTGGAAATTTTTAGGTTGGGTGGTCAGGGTGGGCCAGGGCGAGTGGCCGCAAAGAGAGGCCATTTTGCAGGGGAAAAAGAAGTCATTTGCCCAACCTCTGGGCATCAGGTGAAAGCTGGCGTTTGGGGCTATAAGGCCGAGCTGGGATCTGGCTTCTGACCACTGTAGTTTTGGAGAAATCCAACAAAATTTGGAAATTTTTAGGTTGGGTGGTCAGGGTGGGCCAGGGCGAGTGGCCGCAAAGAGAGGCCATTTTGCAGGGGAAAAAGAAGTCATTTGGCCAACCTCTGGGCATCAGATGAAAGCTGGCGTTTGGGGCTATAAGGCCGAGCTGGGATCTGGCTTCTGACCACTGTAGTTTTGGAGAAATCCAACAAAATTTGGAAATTTTTAGGTTGGGTGGTCAGGGTGGGCCAGGGCGAGTGGCCGCAAAGAGAGGCCATTTTGCAGGGGAAAAAGAAGTCATTTGCCCAACCTCTGGGCATCAGGTGAAAGCTGGCGTTTGGGGCTATAAGGCCGAGCTGGGATCTGGCTTCTGACCACTGTAGTTTTGGAGAAATCCAACAAAATTTGGAAATTTTTAGGTTGGGTGGTCAGGGTGGGCCAGGGTGTGTGGCCGCAAAGAGAGGCCATTTTGCAGGGGAAAAAGAAGTCATTTGGCCAACCTCTGGGCATCAGATGAAAGCTGGCGTTTGGGGCTATAAGGCCGAGCTGGGATCTTTCTTCTGACCACTGTAGTTTTGGAGAAATCCAACAAAATTTGGAAATTTTTAGGTTGGGTGGTCAGGGTGGGCCAGGGCGAGTGGCCGCAAAGAGAGGCCATTTTGCAGGGGAAAAAGAAGTCATTTGGCCAACCTCTGGGCATCAGGTGAAAGCTGGCGTTTGGGGCTATAAGGCCGAGCTGGGATCTGGCTTCTGACCACTGTAGTTTTGGAGAAATCCAACAAAATTTGGAAATTTTTAGGTTGGGTGGTCAGGGTGGGCCAGGGCGAGTGGCCGCAAAGAGAGGCCATTTTGCAGGGGTAAAAGAAGTCATTTGGCCAACCTCTGGGCATCAGGTGAAAGCTGGCATTTGGGGCTATAAGGCCGAGCTGGGATCTGGCTTCTGACCACTGTAGTTTTGGAGAAATCCAACAAAATTTGGAAATTTTTAGGTTGGGTGCTCAGGGTGGGCCAGGGCGAGTGGCCGCAAAGAGAGGCCATTTTGCAGGGGAAAAAGAAGTCATGTGGCCAACCTCTGGGCATCAGGTGAAAGCTGGCGTTTGGGGCTATAAGGCCGAGCTGGGATCTGGCTTCTGACCACTGTAGTTTTGGAGAAATCCCACAAAATTTGGAAATTTTTAGGTTGGGTGCTCAGGGTGGGCCAGGGCGAGTGGCCGCAAAGAGAGGCCATTTTGCAGGGGAAAAAGAAGTCATTTGGCCAACCTCTGGGCATCAGATGAAAGCTGGCGTTTGGGGCTATAAGGCCGAGCTGGGATCTGGCTTCTGACCACTGTAGTTTTGGAGAAATCCAACAAAATTTGGAAATTTTTAGGTTGGGTGGTCAGGGTGGGCCAGGGCGAGTGGCCGCAAAGAGAGGCCATTTTGCAGGGGAAAAAGAAGTCATTTGGCCAACCTCTGGGCATCAGGTGAAAGCTGGCGTTTGGGGCTATAAGGCCGAGCTGGGATCTGGCTTCTGACCACTGTAGTTTTGGAGAAATCCAACAAAATTTGGAAATTTTTAGGTTGGGTGGTCAGGGTGGGCCAGGGCGAGTGGCCGCAAAGAGAGGCCATTTTGCAGGGGAAAAAGAAGTCATTTGGCCAACCTCTGGGCATCAGGTGAAAGCTGGCGTTTGGGGCTATAAGGCCGAGCTGGGATCTGGCTTCTGACCACTGTAGTTTTGGAGAAATCCAACAAAATTTGGAAATTTTTAGGTTGGGTGGTCAGGGTGGGCCAGGGCGAGTGGCTGCAAAGAGAGGCCATTTTGCAGGGGAAAAAGAAGTCATGTGGCCAACCTCTGGGCATCAGGTGAAAGCTGGCGTTTGGGGCTATAAGGCCGAGCTGGGATCTGGCTTCTGACCACTGTAGTTTTGGAGTAATCCAACAAAATTTGGAAATTTTTAGGTTGGGTGGTCAGGGTGGGCCAGGGTGAGTGGCCGCAAAGAGAGGCCATTTTGCAGGGGAAAAAGAAGTCATGTGGCCAACCTCTGGGCATCAGGTGAAAGCTGGCGTTTGGGGCTATAAGGCCGAGCTGGGATCTGGCTTCTGACCACTGTAGTTTTGGAGAAATCCAACAAAATTTGGAAATTTTTAGGTTGGGTGGTCAGGGTGGGCCAGGGCGAGTGGCCGCAAAGAGAGGCCATTTTGCAGGGGAAAAAGAAGTCATTTGGCCAACCTCTGGGCATCAGGTGAAAGCTGGCCTTTGGGGCTATAAGGCCGAGCTGGGATCTGGCTTCTGACCACTGTAGTTTTGGAGAAATCCAACAAAATTTGGAAATTTTTAGGTTGGGTGGTCAGGGTGGGCCAGGGCGAGTGGCCGCAAAGAGAGGCCATTTTGTAGGGGAAAAAGAAGTCATTTGGCCAACCTCTGGGCATCAGATGAAAGCTGGCGTTTGGGGCTATAAGGCCGAGCTGGGATCTGGCTTCTGACCACTGTAGTTTTGGAGAAATCCCACAAAATTTGGAAATTTTTAGGTTGGGCGGTCAGGGTGGGCCAGGGCGAGTGGCCGCAAAGAGAGGCCATTTTGCAGGGGAAAAAGAAGTCATGTGGCCAACCTCTGGGCATCAGGTGAAAGCTGGCCTTTGGGGCTATAAGGCCGAGCTGGGATCTGGCTTCTGACCACTGTAGTTTTGGAGAAATCCAACAAAATTTGGAAATTTTTAGGTTGGGTGGTCAGGGTGGGCCAGGGCGAGTGGCTGCAAAGAGAGGCCATTTTGCAGGGGAAAAAGAAGTCATGTGGCCAACCTCTGGGCATCAGGTGAAAGCTGGCGTTTGGGGCTATAAGGCCGAGCTGGGATCTGGCTTCTGACCACTGTAGTTTTGGAGAAATCCAACAAAATTTGGAAATTTTTAGGTTGGGTGGTCAGGGTGGGCCAGGGCGAGTGGCCGCAAAGAGAGGCCATTTTGCAGGGGAAAAAGAAGTCATGTGGCCAACCTCTGGGCATCAGGTGTAAGCTGGCGTTTGGGGCTATAAGGCCGAGCTGGGATCTGGCTTCTGACCACTGTAGTTTTGGAGAAATCCAACAAAATTTGGAAATTTTTAGGTTGGGTGGTCAGGGTGGGCCAGGGCGAGTGGCCGCAAAGAGAGGCCATTTTGCAGGGGAAAAAGAAGTCATTTGCCCAACCTCTGGGCATCAGGTGAAAGCTGGCCTTTGGGGCTATAAGGCCGAGCTGGGATCTGGCTTCTGACCACTGTAGTTTTGGAGAAATCCAACAAAATTTGGAAATTTTTAGGTTGGGTGGTCAGGGTGGGCCAGGGCGAGTGGCCGCAAAGAGAGGCCATTTTGCAGGGGAAAAAGAAGTCATTTGGCCAACCTCTGGGCATCAGGTGAAAGCTGGCGTTTGGGGCTATAAGGCCGAGCTGGGATCTGGCTTCTGACCACTGTAGTTTTGGAGAAATCCAACAAAATTTGGAAATTTTTAGGTTGGGTGGTCAGGGTGGGCCAGGGCGAGTGGCCGCAAAGAGAGGCCATTTTGCAGGGGAAAAAGAAGTCATTTGGCCAACCTCTGGGCATCAGGTGAAAGCTGGCGTTTGGGGCTATAAGGCCGAGCTGGGATCTGGCTTCTGACCACTGTAGTTTTGGAGAAATCCAACAAAATTTGGAAATTTTTAGGTTGGGTGCTCAGGGTGGGCCAGGGCGAGTGGCCGCAAAGAGAGGCCATTTTGCAGGGGAAAAAGAAGTCATTTGGCCAACCTCTGGGCATCAGGTGAAAGCTGGCCTTTGGGGCTATAAGGCCGAGCTGGGATCTGGCTTCTGACCACTGTAGTTTTGGAGAAATCCAACAAAATTTGGAAATTTTTAGGTTGGGTGGTCAGGGTGGGCCAGGGCGAGTGGCCGCAAAGAGAGGCCATTTTGCAGGGGAAAAAGAAGTCATGTGGCCAACCTCTGGGCATCAGGTGAAAGCTGGCATTTGGGGCTATAAGGCCGAGCTGGGATCTGGCTTCTGACCACTGTAGTTTTGGAGAAATCCAACAAAATTTGGAAATTTTTAGGTTGGGTGGTCAGGGTGGGCCAGGGCGAGTGGCCGCAAAGAGAGGCCATTTTGCAGGGGAAAAAGAAGTCATTTGGCCAACCTCTGGGCATCAGGTGAAAGCTGGCGTTTGGGGCTATAAGGCCGAGCTGGGATCTGGCTTCTGACCACTGTAGTTTTGGAGAAATCCAACAAAATTTGGAAATTTTTAGGTTGGGTGGTCAGGGTGGGCCAGGGCGAGTGGCCGCAAAGAGAGGCCATTTTGCAGGGGAAAAAGAAATCATTTGC
The DNA here is from genome assembly GCF_036417665.1 of Passer domesticus. Lineage (NCBI taxonomy): Eukaryota > Metazoa > Chordata > Aves > Passeriformes > Passeridae > Passer > Passer domesticus. The sequence goes on along the minus strand of NW_026989925.1, from coordinate 65,911 downwards.
CCAACCTCTGGGCATCAGGTGAAAGCTGGCGTTTGGGGCTATAAGGCCGAGCTGGGATCTGGCTTCTGACCACTGTAGTTTTGGAGAAATCCAACAAAATTTGGAAATTTTTAGGTTGGGTGGTCAGGGTGGGCCAGGGCGAGTGGCCGCAAAGAGAGGCCATTTTGCAGGGGAAAAAGAAGTCATTTGGCCAACCTCTGGGCATCAGATGAAAGCTGGCGTTTGGGGCTATAAGGCCGAGCTGGGATCTGGCTTCTGACCACTGTAGTTTTGGAGAAATCCAACAATATTTGGAAATTTTTAGGTTGGGTGCTCAGGGTGGGCCAGGGCGAGTGGCCGCAAAGAGAGGCCATTTTGCAGGGGAAAAAGAAGTCATGTGGCCAACCTCTGGGCATCAGGTGAAAGCTGGCATTTGGGGCTATAAGGCCGAGCTGGGATCTGGCTTCTGACCACTGTAGTTTTGGAGAAATCCAACAAAATTTGGAAATTTTTAGGTTGGGTGCTCAGGGTGGGCCAGGGCAAGTGGCCGCAAAGAGAGGCCATTTTGCAGGGGAAAAAGAAGTCATTTGGCCAACCTCTGGGCATCAGATGAAAGCTGGCGTTTGGGGCTATAAGGCCGAGCTGGGATCTGGCTTCTGACCACTGTAGTTTTGGAGAAATCCAACAAAATTTGGAAATTTTTAGGTTGGGTGGTCAGGGTGGGCCAGGGTGAGTGGCCGCAAAGAGAGGCCATTTTGCAGGGGAAAAAGAAGTCATGTGGCCAACCTCTGGGCATCAGGTGAAAGCTGGCGTTTGGGGCTATAAGGCCGAGCTGGGATCTGGCTTCTGACCACTGTAGTTTTGGAGAAATCCAACAAAATTTGGAAATTTTTAGGTTGGGTGGTCAGGGTGGGCGAGGGCGAGTGGCCGAAAGAGAGGCCATTTTGCAGGGGAAAAAGAAGTCCTTTGGCCAACCTCTGGGCATCAGGTGAAAGCTGGCGTTTGGGGCTATAAGGCCGAGCTGGGATCTGGCTTCTGACCACTGTAGTTTTGGAGAAATCCAACAAAATTTGGAAATTTTTAGGTTGGGTGGTCAGGGTGGGCGAGGGCGAGTGGCCGAAAGAGAGGCCATTTTGCAGGGGAAAAAGAAGTCCTTTGGCCAACCTCTGGGCATCAGGTGAAAGCTGGCGTTTGGGGCTATAAGGCCGAGCTGGGATCTGGCTTCTGACCACTGTAGTTTTGGAGAAATCCAACAAAATTTGGAAATTTTTAGGTTGGGTGGTCAGGGTGGGCCAGGGCGAGTGGCCGCAAAGAGAGGCCATTTTGCAGGGGAAAAAGAAGTCATTTGGCCAACCTCTGGGCATCAGGTGAAAGCTGGCCTTTGGGGCTATAAGGCCGAGCTGGGATCTGGCTTCTGACCACTGTAGTTTTGGAGAAATCCAACAAAATTTGGAAATTTTTAGGTTGGGTGCTCAGGGTGGGCCAGGGCGAGTGGCCGCAAAGAGGCCATTTTGCAGGGGAAAAAGAAGTCATTTGGCCAACCTCTGGGCATCAGGTGAAAGCTGGCCTTTGGGGCTATAAGGCCGAGCTGGGATCTGGCTTCTGACCACTGTAGTTTTGGAGAAATCCAACAAAATTTGGAAATTTTTAGGTTGGGTGGTCAGGGTGGGCCAGGGCGAGTGGCCGCAAAGAGAGGCCATTTTGCAGGGGAAAAAGAAGTCATGTGGCCAACCTCTGGGCATCAGGTGAAAGCTGGCGTTTGGGGCTATAAGGCCGAGCTGGGATCTGGCTTCTGACCACTGTGGTTTTGGAGAAATCCAACAAAATTTGGAAATTTTTAGGTTGGGTGGTCAGGGTGGGCCAGGGCGAGTGGCCGCAAAGAGAGGCCATTTTGCAGGGGAAAAAGAAGTCATTTGCCCAACCTCTGGGCATCAGGTGAAAGCTGGCCTTTGGGGCTATAAGGCCGAGCTGGGATCTGGCTTCTGACCACTGTAGTTTTGGAGAAATCCAACAAAATTTGGAAATTTTTAGGTTGGGTGGTCAGGGTGGGCCAGGGCGAGTGGCCGCAAAGAGAGGCCATTTTGCAGGGGAAAAAGAAGTCATTTGGCCAACCTCTGGGCATCAGGTGAAAGCTGGCGTTTGGGGCTATAAGGCCGAGCTGGGATCTGGCTTCTGACCACTGTAGTTTTGGAGAAATCCAACAAAATTTGGAAATTTTTAGGTTGGGTGCTCAGGGTGGGCCAGGGCGAGTGGCCGCAAAGAGAGGCCATTTTGCAGGGGAAAAAGAAGTCATTTGCCCAACCTCTGGGCATCAGGTGAAAGCTGGCATTTGGGGCTATAAGGCCGAGCTGGGATCTGGCTTCTGACCACTGTAGTTTTGGAGAAATCCAACAAAATTTGGAAATGTTTAGGTTGGGTGGTCAGGGTGGGCCAGGGTGTGTGGCCGCAAAGAGAGGCCATTTTGCAGGGGAAAAAGAAGTCATTTGGCCAACCTCTGGGCATCAGATGAAAGCTGGCGTTTGGGGCTATAAGGCCGAGCTGGGATCTGGCTTCTGACCACTGTAGTTTTGGAGAAATCCAACAAAATTTGGAAATTTTTAGGTTGGGTGGTCAGGGTGGGCCAGGGCGAGTGGCCGCAAAGAGAGGCCATTTTGCAGGGGAAAAAGAAGTCATGTGGCCAACCTCTGGGCATCAGGTGAAAGCTGGCCTTTGGGGCTATAAGGCCGAGCTGGGATCTGGCTTCTGACCACTGTAGTTTTGGAGAAATCCAACAAAATTTGGAAATTTTTAGGTTGGGTGCTCAGGGTGGGCCAGGGCGAGTGGCCGCAAAGAGAGGCCATTTTGCAGGGGAAAAAGAAGTCATTTGGCCAACCTCTGGGCATCAGGTGAAAGCTGGCCTTTGGGGCTATAAGGCCGAGCTGGGATCTGGCTTCTGACCACTGTAGTTTTGGAGAAATCCAACAAAATTTGGAAATTTTTAGGTTGGGTGGTCAGGGTGGGCCAGGGCGAGTGGCCGCAAAGAGAGGCCATTTTGCAGGGGAAAAAGAAGTCATGTGGCCAACCTCTGGGCATCAGGTGCAAGCTGGCGTTTGGGGCTATAAGGCCGAGCTGGGATCTGGCTTCTGACCACTGTAGTTTTGGAGAAATCCAACAAAATTTGGAAATTTTTAGGTTGGGTGGTCAGGGTGGGCCAGGGCGAGTGGCCGCAAAGAGAGGCCATTTTGCAGGGGAAAAAGAAGTCATTTGCCCAACCTCTGGGCATCAGGTGAAAGCTGGCGTTTGGGGCTATAAGGCCGAGCTGGGATCTGGCTTCTGACCACTGTAGTTTTGGAGAAATCCAACAAAATTTGGAAATTTTTAGGTTGGGTGGTCAGGGTGGGCCAGGGCGAGTGGCCGCAAAGAGAGGCCATTTTGCAGGGGAAAAAGAAGTCATTTGGCCAACCTCTGGGCATCAGATGAAAGCTGGCGTTTGGGGCTATAAGGCCGAGCTGGGATCTGGCTTCTGACCACTGTAGTTTTGGAGAAATCCAACAAAATTTGGAAATTTTTAGGTTGGGTGGTCAGGGTGGGCCAGGGCGAGTGGCCGCAAAGAGAGGCCATTTTGCAGGGGAAAAAGAAGTCATTTGCCCAACCTCTGGGCATCAGGTGAAAGCTGGCGTTTGGGGCTATAAGGCCGAGCTGGGATCTGGCTTCTGACCACTGTAGTTTTGGAGAAATCCAACAAAATTTGGAAATTTTTAGGTTGGGTGGTCAGGGTGGGCCAGGGTGTGTGGCCGCAAAGAGAGGCCATTTTGCAGGGGAAAAAGAAGTCATTTGGCCAACCTCTGGGCATCAGATGAAAGCTGGCGTTTGGGGCTATAAGGCCGAGCTGGGATCTTTCTTCTGACCACTGTAGTTTTGGAGAAATCCAACAAAATTTGGAAATTTTTAGGTTGGGTGGTCAGGGTGGGCCAGGGCGAGTGGCCGCAAAGAGAGGCCATTTTGCAGGGGAAAAAGAAGTCATTTGGCCAACCTCTGGGCATCAGGTGAAAGCTGGCGTTTGGGGCTATAAGGCCGAGCTGGGATCTGGCTTCTGACCACTGTAGTTTTGGAGAAATCCAACAAAATTTGGAAATTTTTAGGTTGGGTGGTCAGGGTGGGCCAGGGCGAGTGGCCGCAAAGAGAGGCCATTTTGCAGGGGTAAAAGAAGTCATTTGGCCAACCTCTGGGCATCAGGTGAAAGCTGGCATTTGGGGCTATAAGGCCGAGCTGGGATCTGGCTTCTGACCACTGTAGTTTTGGAGAAATCCAACAAAATTTGGAAATTTTTAGGTTGGGTGCTCAGGGTGGGCCAGGGCGAGTGGCCGCAAAGAGAGGCCATTTTGCAGGGGAAAAAGAAGTCATGTGGCCAACCTCTGGGCATCAGGTGAAAGCTGGCGTTTGGGGCTATAAGGCCGAGCTGGGATCTGGCTTCTGACCACTGTAGTTTTGGAGAAATCCCACAAAATTTGGAAATTTTTAGGTTGGGTGCTCAGGGTGGGCCAGGGCGAGTGGCCGCAAAGAGAGGCCATTTTGCAGGGGAAAAAGAAGTCATTTGGCCAACCTCTGGGCATCAGATGAAAGCTGGCGTTTGGGGCTATAAGGCCGAGCTGGGATCTGGCTTCTGACCACTGTAGTTTTGGAGAAATCCAACAAAATTTGGAAATTTTTAGGTTGGGTGGTCAGGGTGGGCCAGGGCGAGTGGCCGCAAAGAGAGGCCATTTTGCAGGGGAAAAAGAAGTCATTTGGCCAACCTCTGGGCATCAGGTGAAAGCTGGCGTTTGGGGCTATAAGGCCGAGCTGGGATCTGGCTTCTGACCACTGTAGTTTTGGAGAAATCCAACAAAATTTGGAAATTTTTAGGTTGGGTGGTCAGGGTGGGCCAGGGCGAGTGGCCGCAAAGAGAGGCCATTTTGCAGGGGAAAAAGAAGTCATGTGGCCAACCTCTGGGCATCAGGTGAAAGCTGGCGTTTGGGGCTATAAGGCCGAGCTGGGATCTGGCTTCTGACCACTGTAGTTTTGGAGAAATCCAACAAAATTTGGAAATTTTTAGGTTGGGTGGTCAGGGTGGGCCAGGGCGAGTGGCCGCAAAGAGAGGCCATTTTGCAGGGGAAAAAGAAGTCATTTGGCCAACCTCTGGGCATCAGGTGAAAGCTGGCGTTTGGGGCTATAAGGCCGAGCTGGGATCTGGCTTCTGACCACTGTAGTTTTGGAGAAATCCAACAAAATTTGGAAATTTTTAGGTTGGGTGGTCAGGGTGGGCCAGGGCGAGTGGCCGCAAAGAGAGGCCATTTTGCAGGGGAAAAAGAAGTCATTTGGCCAACCTCTGGGCATCAGGTGAAAGCTGGCGTTTGGGGCTATAAGGCCGAGCTGGGATCTGGCTTCTGACCACTGTAGTTTTGGAGAAATCCAACAAAATTTGGAAATTTTTAGGTTGGGTGGTCAGGGTGGGCAAGGGCGAGTGGCCGCAAAGAGAGGCCATTTTGCAGGGGAAAAAGAAGTCATGTGGCCAACCTCTGGGCATCAGGTGAAAGCTGGCGTTTGGGGCTATAAGGCCGAGCTGGGATCTGGCTTCTGACCACTGTAGTTTTGGAGAAATCCAACAAAATTTGGAAATTTTTAGGTTGGGTGGTCAGGGTGGGCCAGGGCGAGTGGCCGCAAAGAGAGGCCATTTTGCAGGGGAAAAAGAAGTCATTTGGCCAAACTCTGGGCATCAGATGAAAGCTGGCGTTTGGGGCTATAAGGCCGAGCTGGGATCTGGCTTCTGACCACTGTAGTTTTGGAGAAATCCAACAAAATTTGGAAATTTTTAGGTTGGGTGGTCAGGGTGGGCCAGGGCGAGTGGCCGCAAATAGAGGCCATTTTGCAGGGGAAAAAGAAGTCATTTGGCCAACCTCTGGGCATCAGGTGAAAGCTGGCGTTTGGGGCTATAAGGCCGAGCTGGGATCTGGCTTCTGACCACTGTAGTTTTGGAGAAATCCAACAAAATTTGGAAATTTTTAGGTTGGGTGGTCAGGGTGGGCCAGGGCGAGTGGCCGCAAAGAGAGGCCATTTTGCAGGGGAAAAAGAAGTCATGTGGCCAACCTCTGGGCATCAGGTGAAAGCTGGCGTTTGGGGCTATAAGGCCGAGCTGGGATCTGGCTTCTGACCACTGTAGTTTTGGAGAAATCCAACAAAATTTGGAAATTTTTAGGTTGGGTGGTCAGGGTGGGCCAGGGCGAGTGGCCGCAAAGAGAGGCCATTTTGCAGGGGAAAAAGAAGTCATTTGGCCAACCTCTGGGCATCAGGTGAAAGCTGGCGTTTGGGGCTATAAGGCCGAGCTGGGATCTGGCTTCTGACCACTGTAGTTTTGGAGAAATCCAACAAAATTTGGAAATTTTTAGGTTGGGTGGTCAGGGTGGGCCAGGGCGAGTGGCCGCAAAGAGAGGCCATTTTGCAGGGGAAAAAGAAGTCATGTGGCCAAGCTCTGGGCATCAGGTGAAAGCTGGCGTTTGGGGCTATAAGGCCGAGCTGGGATCTGGCTTCTGACCACTGTAGTTTTGGAGAAATCCAACAAAATTTGGAAATTTTTAGGTTGGGTGGTCAGGGTGGGCCAGGGCGAGTGGCCGCAAAGAGAGGCCATTTTGCAGGGGAAAAAGAAGTCATTTGGCCAACCTCTGGGCATCAGGTGAAAGCTGGCATTTGGGGCTATAAGGCCGAGCTGGGATCTGGCTTCTGACCACTGTAGTTTTGGAGAAATCCAACAAAATTTGGAAATTTTTAGGTTGGGTGCTCAGGGTGGGCCAGGGCGAGTGGCCGCAAAGAGAGGCCATTTTGCAGGGGAAAAAGAAGTCATGTGGCCAACCTCTGGGCATCAGGTGAAAGCTGGCGTTTGGGGCTATAAGGCCGAGCTGGGATCTGGCTTCTGACCACTGTAGTTTTGGAGAAATCCAACAAAATTTGGAAATTTTTAGGTTGGGTGCTCAGGGTGGGCCAGGGCGAGTGGCCGCAAAGAGAGGCCATTTTGCAGGGGAAAAAGAAGTCATTTGGCCAACCTCTGGGCATCAGATGAAAGCTGGCGTTTGGGGCTATAAGGCCGAGCTGGGATCTGGCTTCTGACCACTGTAGTTTTGGAGAAATCCAACAAAATTTGGAAATTTTTAGGTTGGGTGGTCAGGGTGGGCCAGGGCGAGTGGCCGCAAAGAGAGGCCATTTTGCAGGGGAAAAAGCAGTCATGTGGCCAACCTCTGGGCATCAGGTGAAAGCTGGCGTTTGGGGCTATAAGGCCGAGCTGGGATCTGGCTTCTGACCACTGTAGTTTTGGAGAAATCCAACAAAATTTGGAAATTTTTAGGTTGGGTGGTCAGGGCGGGCCAGGGCGGGTGGCCGCAAAGAGAGGCCATTTTGCAGGGGAAAAAGAAGTCATGTGGCCAACCTCTGGGCATCAGATGAAAGGTGGCGTTTGGGGCTATAAGGCCGAGCTGGGATCTGGCTTCTGACCACTGTAGTTTTGGAGAAATCCAACAAAATTTGGAAATTTTTAGGTTGGGTGGTCAGGGTGGGCCAGGGCGAGTGGCCGCAAAAAGAGGCCATTTTGCAGGGGAAAAAGAAGTCCTTTGGCCAACCTCTGGGCATCAGGTGAAAGCTGGCCTTTGGGGCTATAAGGCCGAGCTGGCATCTTTCTTCTGACCACTGTAGTTTTGGAGAAATCCAACAAAATTTGGAAATTTTTAGGTTGGGTGGTCAGGGTGGGCCAGGGCGAGTGGCCGCAAAGAGAGGCCATTTTGCAGGGGAAAAAGAAGTCATTTGGCCAACCTCTGGGCATCAGGTGAAAGCTGGCGTTTGGGGCTATAAGGCCGAGCTGGGATCTGGCTTCTGACCACTGTAGTTTTGGAGAAATCCAACAAAATTTGGAAATTTTTAGGTTGGGTGGTCAGGGTGGGCAAGGGCGAGTGGCCGCAAAGAGAGGCCATTTTGCAGGGGAAAAAGAAGTCATGTGGCCAACCTCTGGGCATCAGGTGAAAGCTGGCGTTTGGGGCTATAAGGCCGAGCTGGGATCTGGCTTCTGACCACTGTAGTTTTGGAGAAATCCAACAAAATTTGGAAATTTTTAGGTTGGGTGGTCAGGGTGGGCCAGGGCGAGTGGCCGCAAAGAGAGGCCATTTTGCAGGGGAAAAAGAAGTCATTTGGCCAACCTCTGGGCATCAGATGAAAGCTGGCGTTTGGGGCTATAAGGCCGAGCTGGGATCTGGCTTCTGACCACTGTAGTTTTGGAGAAATCCAACAAAATTTGGAAATTTTTAGGTTGGGTGGTCAGGGTGGGCCAGGGCGAGTGGCCGCAAAGAGAGGCCATTTTGCAGGGGAAAAAGAAGTCATTTGGCCAACCTCTGGGCATCAGGTGAAAGCTGGCGTTTGGGGCTATAAGGCCGAGCTGGGATCTGGCTTCTGACCACTGTAGTTTTGGAGAAATCCAACAAAATTTGGAAATTTTTAGGTTGGGTGGTCAGGGTGGGCCAGGGCGAGTGGCCGCAAAGAGAGGCCATTTTGCAGGGGAAAAAGAAGTCATGTGGCCAACCTCTGGGCATCAGGTGAAAGCTGGCGTTTGGGGCTATAAGGCCGAGCTGGGATCTGGCTTCTGACCACTGTAGTTTTGGAGAAATCCAACAAAATTTGGAAATTTTTAGGTTGGGTGGTCAGGGTGGGCCAGGGCGAGTGGCCGCAAAGAGAGGCCATTTTGCAGGGGAAAAAGAAGTCATTTGGCCAACCTCTGGGCATCAGGTGAAAGCTGGCGTTTGGGGCTATAAGGCCGAGCTGGGATCTGGCTTCTGACCACTGTAGTTTTGGAGAAATCCAACAAAATTTGGAAATTTTTAGGTTGGGTGGTCAGGGTGGGCCAGGGCGAGTGGCCGCAAAGAGAGGCCATTTTGCAGGGGAAAAAGAAGTCATTTGCCCAACCTCTGGGCATCAGGTGAAAGCTGGCGTTTGGGGCTATAAGGCCGAGCTGGGATCTGGCTTCTGACCACTGTAGTTTTGGAGAAATCCAACAAAATTTGGAAATTTTTAGGTTGGGTGGTCAGGGTGGGCCAGGGCGAGTGGCCGCAAAGAGAGGCCATTTTGCAGGGGAAAAAGAAGTCCTTTGGCCAACCTCTGGGCATCAGATGAAAGCTGGCGTTTGGGGCTATAAGGCCGAGCTGGGATCTGGCTTCTGACCACTGTAGTTTTGGAGAAATCCCACAAAATTTGGAAATTTTTAGGTTGGGTGCTCAGGGTGGGCCAGGGCGAGTGGCCGCAAAGAGAGGCCATTTTGCAGGGGAAAAAGAAGTCATGTGGCCAACCTCTGGGCATCAGATGAAAGGTGGCGTTTGGGGCTATAAGGCCGAGCTGGGATCTGGCTTCTGACCACTGTAGTTTTGGAGAAATCCAACAAAATTTGGAAATTTTTAGGTTGGGTGGTCAGGGTGGGCCAGGGCGAGTGGCCGCAAAGAGAGGCCATTTTGCAGGGGAAAAAGAAGTCATTTGCCCAACCTCTGGGCATCAGATGAAAGGTGGCGTTAGGGGCTATAAGGCCGAGCTGGGATCTGGCTTCTGACCACTGTAGTTTTGGAGAAATCCAACAAAATTTGGAAATTTTTAGGTTGGGTGGTCAGGGTGGGCCAGGGCGAGTGGCCGCAAAGAGAGGCCATTTTGCAGGGGAAAAAGCAGTCATGTGGCCAACCTCTGGGCATCAGGTGAAAGCTGGCGTTTGGGGCTATAAGGCCGAGCTGGGATCTGGCTTCTGACCACTGTAGTTTTGGAGAAATCCAACAAAATTTGGAAATTTTTAGGTTGGGTGGTCAGGGCGGGCCAGGGCGGGTGGCCGCAAAGAGAGGCCATTTTGCAGGGGAAAAAGAAGTCATGTGGCCAACCTCTGGGCATCAGATGAAAGGTGGCGTTTGGGGCTATAAGGCCGAGCTGGGATCTGGCTTCTGACCACTGTAGTTTTGGAGAAATCCAACAAAATTTGGAAATTTTTAGGTTGGGTGGTCAGGGTGGGCCAGGGCGAGTGGCCGCAAAAAGAGGCCATTTTGCAGGGGAAAAAGAAGTCATGTGGCCAACCTCTGGGCATCAGGTGAAAGCTGGCGTTTGGGGCTATAAGGCCGAGCTGGGATCTGGCTTCTGACCACTGTAGTTTTGGAGAAATCCAACAAAATTTGGAAATTTTTAGGTTGGGTGGTCAGGGTGGGCCAGGGCGAGTGGCCGCAAAGAGAGGCCATTTTGCAGGGGAAAAAGAAGTCATTTGCCCAACCTCTGGGCATCAGGTGAAAGCTGGCGTTTGGGGCTATAAGGCCGAGCTGGGATCTGGCTTCTGACCACTGTAGTTTTGGAGAAATCCAACAAAATTTGGAAATTTTTAGGTTGGGTGGTCAGGGTGGGCCAGGGCGAGTGGCCGCAAAGAGAGGCCATTTTGCAGGGGAAAAAGAAGTCATTTGGCCAACCTCTGGGCATCAGATGAAAGCTGGCGTTTGGGGCTATAAGGCCGAGCTGGGATCTGGCTTCTGACCACTGTAGTTTTGGAGAAATCCAACAAAATTTGGAAATTTTTAGGTTGGGTGGTCAGGGTGGGCCAGGGCGAGTGGCCGCAAAGAGAGGCCATTTTGCAGGGGAAAAAGAAGTCATGTGGCCAACCTCTGGGCATCAGGTGAAAGCTGGCGTTTGGGGCTATAAGGCCGAGCTGGGATCTGGCTTCTGACCACTGTAGTTTTGGAGAAATCCAACAAAATTTGGAAATTTTTAGGTTGGGTGGTCAGGGTGGGCCAGGGCGAGTGGCCGCAAAGAGAGGCCATTTTGCAGGGGAAAAAGAAGTCATTTGGCCAACCTCTGGGCATCAGATGAAAGCTGGCGTTTGGGGCTATAAGGCCGAGCTGGGATCTGGCTTCTGACCACTGTAGTTTTGGAGAAATCCAACAAAATTTGGAAATTTTTAGGTTGGGTGGTCAGGGTGGGCCAGGGCGAGTGGCCGCAAAGAGAGGCCATTTTGCAGGGGAAAAAGAAGTCATGTGGCCAACCTCTGGGCATCAGGTGAAAGCTGGCGTTTGGGGCTATAAGGCCGAGCTGGGATCTGGCTTCTGACCACTGTAGTTTTGGAGAAATCCAACAAAATTTGGAAATTTTTAGGTTGGGTGGTCAGGGTGGGCCAGGGCGAGTGGCCGCAAAGAGAGGCCATTTTGCAGGGGAAAAAGAAGTCATTTGGCCAACCTCTGGGCATCAGATGAAAGGTGGCGTTAGGGGCTATAAGGCCGAGCTGGGATCTGGCTTCTGACCACTGTAGTTTTGGAGAAATCCAACAAAATTTGGAAATTTTTAGGTTGGGTGGTCAGGGTGGGCCAGGGCGAGTGGCCGCAAAGAGAGGCCATTTTGCAGGGGAAAAAGAAGTCATTTGGCCAAGCTCTGGGCATCAGATGAAAGCTGGCGTTTGGGGCTATAAGGCCGAGCTGGGATCTGGCTTCTGACCACTGTAGTTTTGGAGAAATCCAACAAAATTTGGAAATTTTTAGGTTGGGTGGTCAGGGTGGGCCAGGGCGAGTGGCCGCAAAGAGAGGCCATTTTGCAGGGGAAAAAGAAGTCATTTGCCCAACCTCTGGGCATCAGGTGAAAGCTGGCGTTTGGGGCTATAAGGCCGAGCTGGGATCTGGCTTCTGACCACTGTAGTTTTGGAGAAATCCAACAAAATTTGGAAATTTTTAGGTTGGGTGGTCAGGGTGGGCCAGGGCGAGTGGCCGCAAAGAGAGGCCATTTTGCAGGGGAAAAAGAAGTCATTTGGCCAACCTCTGGGCATCAGATGAAAGCTGGCGTTTGGGGCTATAAGGCCGAGCTGGGATCTGGCTTCTGACCACTGTAGTTTTGGAGAAATCCAACAAAATTTGGAAATTTTTAGGTTGGGTGGTCAGGGTGGGCCAGGGCGAGTGGCCGCAAAGAGAGGCCATTTTGCAGGGGAAAAAGAAGTCATGTGGCCAACCTCTGGGCATCAGGTGAAAGCTGGCGTTTGGGGCTATAAGGCCGAGCTGGGATCTGGCTTCTGACCACTGTAGTTTTGGAGAAATCCAACAAAATTTGGAAATTTTTAGGTTGGGTGGTCAGGGTGGGCCAGGGCGAGTGGCCGCAAAGAGAGGCCATTTTGCAGGGGAAAAAGAAGTCATTTGGCCAACCTCTGGGCATCAGATGAAAGCTGGCCTTTGGGGCTATAAGGCCGAGCTGGGATCTGGCTTCTGACCACTGTAGTTTTGGAGAAATCCAACAAAATTTGGAAATTTTTAGGTTGGGTGGTCAGGGTGGGCCAGGGCGAGTGGCCGCAAAGAGAGGCCATTTTGCAGGGGAAAAAGAAGTCATGTGGCCAACCTCTGGGCATCAGGTGAAAGCTGGCGTTTGGGGCTATAAGGCCGAGCTGGGATCTGGCTTCTGACCACTGTAGTTTTGGAGAAATCCAACAAAATTTGGAAATTTTTAGGTTGGGTGGTCAGGGTGGGCCAGGGCGAGTGGCCGCAAAGAGAGGCCATTTTGCAGGGGAAAAAGAAGTCATTTGGCCAACCTCTGGGCATCAGATGAAAGGTGGCGTTAGGGGCTATAAGGCCGAGCTGGGATCTGGCTTCTGACCACTGTAGTTTTGGAGAAATCCAACAAAATTTGGAAATTTTTAGGTTGGGTGGTCAGGGTGGGCCAGGGCGAGTGGCCGCAAAGAGAGGCCATTTTGCAGGGGAAAAAGAAGTCATTTGGCCAAGCTCTGGGCATCAGATGAAAGCTGGCGTTTGGGGCTATAAGGCCGAGCTGGGATCTGGCTTCTGACCACTGTAGTTTTGGAGAAATCCAACAAAATTTGGAAATTTTTAGGTTGGGTGGTCAGGGTGGGCCAGGGCGAGTGGCCGCAAAGAGAGGCCATTTTGCAGGGGAAAAAGCAGTCATGTGGCCAACCTCTGGGCATCAGGTGAAAGCTGGCCTTTGGGGCTATAAGGCCGAGCTGGGATCTGGCTTCTGACCACTGTAGTTTTGGAGAAATCCAACAAAATTTGGAAATTTTTAGGTTGGGTGGTCAGGGCGGGCCAGGGCGGGTGGCCGCAAAGAGAGGCCATTTTGCAGGGGAAAAAGAAGTCATGTGGCCAACCTCTGGGCATCAGGTGAAAGCTGGCGTTTGGGGCTATAAGGCCGAGCTGGGATCTGGCTTCTGACCACTGTAGTTTTGGAGAAATCCAACAAAATTTGGAAATTTTTAGGTTGGGTGGTCAGGGTGGGCCAGGGCGAGTGGCCGCAAAAAGAGGCCATTTTGCAGGGGAAAAAGAAGTCATGTGGCCAACCTCTGGGCATCAGGTGAAAGCTGGCATTTGGGGCTATAAGGCCGAGCTGGGATCTTTCTTCTGACCACTGTAGTTTTGGAGAAATCCAACAAAATTTGGAAATTTTTAGGTTGGGTGGTCAGGGTGGGCCAGGGCGAGTGGCCGCAAAGAGAGGCCATTTTGCAGGGGAAAAAGAAGTCATTTGGCCAACCTCTGGGCATCAGGTGAAAGCTGGCGTTTGGGGCTATAAGGCCGAGCTGGGATCTGGCTTCTGACCACTGTAGTTTTGGAGAAATCCAACAAAATTTGGAAATTTTTAGGTTGGGTGGTCAGGGTGGGCCAGGGCGAGTGGCCGCAAAGAGAGGCCATTTTGCAGGGGAAAAAGCAGTCATGTGGCCAAGCTCTGGGCATCAGGTGAAAGCTGGCGTTTGGGGCTATAAGGCCGAGCTGGGATCTGGCTTCTGACCACTGTAGTTTTGGAGAAATCCAACAAAATTTGGAAATTTTTAGGTTGGGTGGTCAGGGTGGGCCAGGGCGAGTGGCCGCAAAGAGAGGCCATTTTGCAGGGGAAAAAGAAGTCATTTGGCCAACCTCTGGGCATCAGATGAAAGGTGGCGTTTGGGGCCATAAGGCCGAGCTGGGATCTGGCTTCTGACCACTGTAGTTTTGGAGAAATCCAACAAAATTTGGAAATTTTTAGGTTGGGTGGTCAGGGTGGGCCAGGGCGAGTGGCCGCAAAGAGAGGCCATTTTGCAGGGGAAAAAGAAGTCATTTGCCCAACCTCTGGGCATCAGGTGAAAGCTGGCGTTTGGGGCTATAAGGCCGAGCTGGGATCTGGCTTCTGACCACTGTAGTTTTGGAGAAATCCAACAAAATTTGGAAATTTTTAGGTTGGGTGCTCAGGGTGGGCCAGGGCGAGTGGCCGCAAAGAGAGGCCATTTTGCAGGGGAAAAAGAAGTCATTTGGCCAACCTCTGGGCATCAGATGAAAGCTGGCGTTTGGGGCTATAAGGCCGAGCTGGGATCTGGCTTCTGACCACTGTAGTTTTGGAGAAATCCGACAAAATTTGGAAATTTTTAGGTTGGGTGGTCAGGGTGGGCCAGGGCGAGTGGCCGCAAAGAGAGGCCATTTTGCAGGGGAAAAAGCAGTCATGTGGCCAACCTCTGGGCATCAGGTGAAAGCTGGCGTTTGGGGCTATAAGGCCGAGCTGGGATCTGGCTTCTGACCACTGTAGTTTTGGAGAAATCCAACAAAATTTGGAAATTTTTAGGTTGGGTGGTCAGGGCGGGCCAGGGCGGGTGGCCGCAAAGAGAGGCCATTTTGCAGGGGAAAAAGAAGTCATGTGGCCAACCTCTGGGCATCAGATGAAAGGTGGCGTTTGGGGCTATAAGGCCGAGCTGGGATCTGGCTTCTGACCACTGTAGTTTTGGAGAAATCCAACAAAATTTGGAAATTTTTAGGTTGGGTGGTCAGGGTGGGCCAGGGCGAGTGGCCGCAAAAAGAGGCCATTTTGCAGGGGAAAAAGAAGTCCTTTGGCCAACCTCTGGGCATCAGGTGAAAGCTGGCCTTTGGGGCTATAAGGCCGAGCTGGCATCTTTCTTCTGACCACTGTAGTTTTGGAGAAATCCAACAAAATTTGGAAATTTTTAGGTTGGGTGGTCAGGGTGGGCCAGGGCGAGTGGCCGCAAAGAGAGGCCATTTTGCAGGGGAAAAAGAAGTCATTTGGCCAACCTCTGGGCATCAGGTGAAAGCTGGCGTTTGGGGCTATAAGGCCGAGCTGGGATCTGGCTTCTGACCACTGTAGTTTTGGAGAAATCCAACAAAATTTGGAAATTTTTAGGTTGGGTGGTCAGGGTGGGCCAGGGCGAGTGGCCGCAAAGAGAGGCCATTTTGCAGGGGAAAAAGAAGTCATGTGGCCAACCTCTGGGCATCAGGTGAAAGCTGGCGTTTGGGGCTATAAGGCCGAGCTGGGATCTGGCTTCTGACCACTGTAGTTTTGGAGAAATCCAACAAAATTTGGAAATTTTTAGGTTGGGTGGTCAGGGTGGGCCAGGGCGAGTGGCCGCAAAGAGAGGCCATTTTGCAGGGGAAAAAGAAGTCATTTGGCCAACCTCTGGGCATCAGATGAAAGCTGGCGTTTGGGGCTATAAGGCCGAGCTGGGATCTGGCTTCTGACCACTGTAGTTTTGGAGAAATCCAACAAAATTTGGAAATTTTTAGGTTGGGTGGTCAGGGTGGGCCAGGGCGAGTGGCCGCAAAGAGAGGCCATTTTGCAGGGGAAAAAGAAGTCATTTGGCCAACCTCTGGGCATCAGGTGAAAGCTGGCGTTTGGGGCTATAAGGCCGAGCTGGGATCTGGCTTCTGACCACTGTAGTTTTGGAGAAATCCAACAAAATTTGGAAATTTTTAGGTTGGGTGGTCAGGGTGGGCCAGGGCGAGTGGCCGCAAAGAGAGGCCATTTTGCAGGGGAAAAAGAAGTCATGTGGCCAACCTCTGGGCATCAGGTGAAAGCTGGCGTTTGGGGCTATAAGGCCGAGCTGGGATCTGGCTTCTGACCACTGTAGTTTTGGAGAAATCCAACAAAATTTGGAAATTTTTAGGTTGGGTGGTCAGGGTGGGCCAGGGCGAGTGGCCGCAAAGAGAGGCCATTTTGCAGGGGAAAAAGAAGTCATTTGGCCAACCTCTGGGCATCAGGTGAAAGCTGGCGTTTGGGGCTATAAGGCCGAGCTGGGATCTGGCTTCTGACCACTGTAGTTTTGGAGAAATCCAACAAAATTTGGAAATTTTTAGGTTGGGTGGTCAGGGTGGGCCAGGGCGAGTGGCCGCAAAGAGAGGCCATTTTGCAGGGGAAAAAGAAGTCATTTGCCCAACCTCTGGGCATCAGGTGAAAGCTGGCGTTTGGGGCTATAAGGCCGAGCTGGGATCTGGCTTCTGACCACTGTAGTTTTGGAGAAATCCAACAAAATTTGGAAATTTTTAGGTTGGGTGGTCAGGGTGGGCCAGGGCGAGTGGCCGCAAAGAGAGGCCATTTTGCAGGGGAAAAAGAAGTCCTTTGGCCAACCTCTGGGCATCAGATGAAAGCTGGCGTTTGGGGCTATAAGGCCGAGCTGGGATCTGGCTTCTGACCACTGTAGTTTTGGAGAAATCCCACAAAATTTGGAAATTTTTAGGTTGGGTGCTCAGGGTGGGCCAGGGCGAGTGGCCGCAAAGAGAGGCCATTTTGCAGGGGAAAAAGAAGTCATGTGGCCAACCTCTGGGCATCAGATGAAAGGTGGCGTTTGGGGCTATAAGGCCGAGCTGGGATCTGGCTTCTGACCACTGTAGTTTTGGAGAAATCCAACAAAATTTGGAAATTTTTAGGTTGGGTGGTCAGGGTGGGCCAGGGCGAGTGGCCGCAAAGAGAGGCCATTTTGCAGGGGAAAAAGAAGTCATTTGCCCAACCTCTGGGCATCAGATGAAAGGTGGCGTTTGGGGCTATAAGGCCGAGCTGGGATCTGGCTTCTGACCACTGTAGTTTTGGAGAAATCCAACAAAATTTGGAAATTTTTAGGTTGGGTGGTCAGGGTGGGCCAGGGCGAGTGGCCGCAAAGAGAGGCCATTTTGCAGGGGAAAAAGCAGTCATGTGGCCAACCTCTGGGCATCAGGTGAAAGCTGGCGTTTGGGGCTATAAGGCCGAGCTGGGATCTGGCTTCTGACCACTGTAGTTTTGGAGAAATCCAACAAAATTTGGAAATTTTTAGGTTGGGTGGTCAGGGCGGGCCAGGGCGGGTGGCCGCAAAGAGAGGCCATTTTGCAGGGGAAAAAGAAGTCATGTGGCCAACCTCTGGGCATCAGATGAAAGGTGGCGTTTGGGGCTATAAGGCCGAGCTGGGATCTGGCTTCTGACCACTGTAGTTTTGGAGAAATCCAACAAAATTTGGAAATTTTTAGGTTGGGTGGTCAGGGTGGGCCAGGGCGAGTGGCCGCAAAAAGAGGCCATTTTGCAGGGGAAAAAGAAGTCATGTGGCCAACCTCTGGGCATCAGGTGAAAGCTGGCGTTTGGGGCTATAAGGCCGAGCTGGGATCTTTCTTCTGACCACTGTAGTTTTGGAGAAATCCAACAAAATTTGGAAATTTTTAGGTTGGGTGGTCAGGGTGGGCCAGGGCGAGTGGCCGCAAAGAGAGGCCATTTTGCAGGGGAAAAAGAAGTCCTTTGGCCAACCTCTGGGCATCAGGTGAAAGCTGGCGTTTGGGGCTATAAGGCCGAGCTGGGATCTGGCTTCTGACCACTGTAGTTTTGGAGAAATCCAACAAAATTTGGAAATTTTTAGGTTGGGTGGTCAGGGTGGGCCAGGGCGAGTGGCCGCAAAGAGAGGCCATTTTGCAGGGGAAAAAGAAGTCATTTGGCCAACCTCTGGGCATCAGATGAAAGCTGGCGTTTGGGGCTATAAGGCCGAGCTGGGATCTGGCTTCTGACCACTGTAGTTTTGGAGAAATCCAACAAAATTTGGAAATTTTTAGGTTGGGTGGTCAGGGTGGGCCAGGGCGAGTGGCCGCAAAGAGAGGCCATTTTGCAGGGGAAAAAGCAGTCATGTGGCCAACCTCTGGGCATCAGGTGAAAGCTGGCGTTTGGGGCTATAAGGCCGAGCTGGGATCTGGCTTCTGACCACTGTAGTTTTGGAGAAATCCAACAAAATTTGGAAATTTTTAGGTTGGGTGGTCAGGGTGGGCCAGGGCGAGTGGCCGCAAAGAGAGGCCATTTTGCAGGGGAAAAAGAAGTCATTTGGCCAACCTCTGGGCATCAGATGAAAGCTGGCCTTTGGGGCTATAAGGCCGAGCTGGGATCTGGCTTCTGACCACTGTAGTTTTGGAGAAATCCAACAAAATTTGGAAATTTTTAGGTTGGGTGGTCAGGGTGGGCCAGGGCGAGTGGCCGCAAAGAGAGGCCATTTTGCAGGGGAAAAAGAAGTCATGTGGCCAACCTCTGGGCATCAGGTGAAAGCTGGCGTTTGGGGCTATAAGGCCGAGCTGGGATCTGGCTTCTGACCACTGTAGTTTTGGAGAAATCCAACAAAATTTGGAAATTTTTAGGTTGGGTGGTCAGGGTGGGCCAGGGCGAGTGGCCGCAAAGAGAGGCCATTTTGCAGGGGAAAAAGAAGTCATTTGGCCAACCTCTGGGCATCAGATGAAAGGTGGCGTTAGGGGCTATAAGGCCGAGCTGGGATCTGGCTTCTGACCACTGTAGTTTTGGAGAAATCCAACAAAATTTGGAAATTTTTAGGTTGGGTGGTCAGGGTGGGCCAGGGCGAGTGGCCGCAAAGAGAGGCCATTTTGCAGGGGAAAAAGAAGTCATTTGGCCAAGCTCTGGGCATCAGATGAAAGCTGGCGTTTGGGGCTATAAGGCCGAGCTGGGATCTGGCTTCTGACCACTGTAGTTTTGGAGAAATCCAACAAAATTTGGAAATTTTTAGGTTGGGTGGTCAGGGTGGGCCAGGGCGAGTGGCCGCAAAGAGAGGCCATTTTGCAGGGGAAAAAGCAGTCATGTGGCCAACCTCTGGGCATCAGGTGAAAGCTGGCGTTTGGGGCTATAAGGCCGAGCTGGGATCTGGCTTCTGACCACTGTAGTTTTGGAGAAATCCAACAAAATTTGGAAATTTTTAGGTTGGGTGGTCAGGGCGGGCCAGGGCGGGTGGCCGCAAAGAGAGGCCATTTTGCAGGGGAAAAAGAAGTCATGTGGCCAACCTCTGGGCATCAGGTGAAAGCTGGCGTTTGGGGCTATAAGGCCGAGCTGGGATCTGGCTTCTGACCACTGTAGTTTTGGAGAAATCCAACAAAATTTGGAAATTTTTAGGTTGGGTGGTCAGGGTGGGCCAGGGCGAGTGGCCGCAAAAAAGAGGCCATTTTGCAGGGGAAAAAGAAGTCATTTGGCCAACCTCTGGGCATCAGATGAAAGCTGGCCTTTGGGGCTATAAGGCCGAGCTGGGATCTGGCTTCTGACCACTGTAGTTTTGGAGAAATCCAACAAAATTTGGAAATTTTTAGGTTGGGTGGTCAGGGTGGGCCAGGGCGAGTGGCCGCAAAGAGAGGCCATTTTGCAGGGGAAAAAGAAGTCATTTGGCCAACCTCTGGGCATCAGGTGAAAGCTGGCGTTTGGGGCTATAAGGCCGAGCTGGGATCTGGCTTCTGACCACTGTAGTTTTGGAGAAATCCAACAAAATTTGGAAATTTTTAGGTTGGGTGGTCAGGGTGGGCCAGGGCGAGTGGCCGCAAAGAGAGGCCATTTTGCAGGGGAAAAAGAAGTCATTTGGCCAACCTCTGGGCATCAGATGAAAGGTGGCGTTAGGGGCTATAAGGCCGAGCTGGGATCTGGCTTCTGACCACTGTAGTTTTGGAGAAATCCAACAAAATTTGGAAATTTTTAGGTTGGGTGGTCAGGGTGGGCCAGGGCGAGTGGCCGCAAAGAGAGGCCATTTTGCAGGGGAAAAAGAAGTCATTTGGCCAAGCTCTGGGCATCAGATGAAAGCTGGCGTTTGGGGCTATAAGGCCGAGCTGGGATCTGGCTTCTGACCACTGTAGTTTTGGAGAAATCCAACAAAATTTGGAAATTTTTAGGTTGGGTGGTCAGGGTGGGCCAGGGCGAGTGGCCGCAAAGAGAGGCCATTTTGCAGGGGAAAAAGCAGTCATGTGGCCAACCTCTGGGCATCAGGTGAAAGCTGGCGTTTGGGGCTATAAGGCCGAGCTGGGATCTGGCTTCTGACCACTGTAGTTTTGGAGAAATCCAACAAAATTTGGAAATTTTTAGGTTGGGTGGTCAGGGCGGGCCAGGGCGGGTGGCCGCAAAGAGAGGCCATTTTGCAGGGGAAAAAGAAGTCATGTGGCCAACCTCTGGGCATCAGGTGAAAGCTGGCGTTTGGGGCTATAAGGCCGAGCTGGGATCTGGCTTCTGACCACTGTAGTTTTGGAGAAATCCAACAAAATTTGGAAATTTTTAGGTTGGGTGGTCAGGGTGGGCCAGGGCGAGTGGCCGCAAAAAGAGGCCATTTTGCAGGGGAAAAAGAAGTCATGTGGCCAACCTCTGGGCATCAGGTGAAAGCTGGCATTTGGGGCTATAAGGCCGAGCTGGGATCTTTCTTCTGACCACTGTAGTTTTGGAGAAATCCAACAAAATTTGGAAATTTTTAGGTTGGGTGGTCAGGGTGGGCCAGGGCGAGTGGCCGCAAAGAGAGGCCATTTTGCAGGGGAAAAAGAAGTCATTTGGCCAACCTCTGGGCATCAGGTGAAAGCTGGCGTTTGGGGCTATAAGGCCGAGCTGGGATCTGGCTTCTGACCACTGTAGTTTTGGAGAAATCCAACAAAATTTGGAAATTTTTAGGTTGGGTGGTCAGGGTGGGCCAGGGCGAGTGGCCGCAAAGAGAGGCCATTTTGCAGGGGAAAAAGCAGTCATGTGGCCAAGCTCTGGGCATCAGGTGAAAGCTGGCGTTTGGGGCTATAAGGCCGAGCTGGGATCTGGCTTCTGACCACTGTAGTTTTGGAGAAATCCAACAAAATTTGGAAATTTTTAGGTTGGGTGGTCAGGGTGGGCCAGGGCGAGTGGCCGCAAAGAGAGGCCATTTTGCAGGGGAAAAAGAAGTCATTTGGCCAACCTCTGGGCATCAGATGAAAGCTGGCGTTTGGGGCCATAAGGCCGAGCTGGGATCTGGCTTCTGACCACTGTAGTTTTGGAGAAATCCAACAAAATTTGGAAATTTTTAGGTTGGGTGGTCAGGGTGGGCCAGGGCGAGTGGCCGCAAAGAGAGGCCATTTTGCAGGGGAAAAAGAAGTCATTTGGCCAAGCTCTGGGCATCAGATGAAAGCTGGCGTTTGGGGCTATAAGGCCGAGCTGGGATCTGGCTTCTGACCACTGTAGTTTTGGAGAAATCCAACAAAATTTGGAAATTTTTAGGTTGGGTGGTCAGGGTGGGCCAGGGCGAGTGGCCGCAAAGAGAGGCCATTTTGCAGGGGAAAAAGCAGTCATGTGGCCAACCTCTGGGCATCAGGTGAAAGCTGGCCTTTGGGGCTATAAGGCCGAGCTGGGATCTTTCTTCTGACCACTGTAGTTTTGGAGAAATCCAACAAAATTTGGAAATTTTTAGGTTGGGTGGTCAGGGTGGGCCAGGGCGAGTGGCCGCAAAGAGAGGCCATTTTGCAGGGAAAAAGAAGTCATTTGGCCAACCTCTGGGCATCAGGTGAAAGCTGGCGTTTGGGGCTATAAGGCCGAGCTGGGATCTGGCTTCTGACCACTGTAGTTTTGGAGAAATCCAACAAAATTTGGAAATTTTTAGGTTGGGTGGTCAGGGTGGGCCAGGGCGAGTGGCCGCAAAGAGAGGCCATTTTGCAGGGGAAAAAAGAAGTCATTTGGCCAACCTCTGGGCATCAGATGAAAGCGGGCGTTTGGGGCTATAAGGCCGAGCTGGGATCTGGCTTCTGACCACTGTAGTTTTGGAGAAATCCAACAAAATTTGGAAATTTTTAGGTTGGGTGGTCAGGGTGGGCCAGGGCGAGTGGCCGCAAAGAGAGGCCATTTTGCAGGGGAAAAAGCAGTCATGTGGCCAAGCTCTGGGCATCAGGTGAAAGCTGGCGTTTGGGGCTATAAGGCCGAGCTGGGATCTGGCTTCTGACCACTGTAGTTTTGGAGAAATCCAACAAAATTTGGAAATTTTTAGGTTGGGTGGTCAGGGTGGGCCAGGGCGAGTGGCCGCAAAGAGAGGCCATTTTGCAGGGGAAAAAGAAGTCATTTGGCCAACCTCTGGGCATCAGATGAAAGCTGGCCTTTGGGGCTATAAGGCCGAGCTGGGATCTGGCTTCTGACCACTGTAGTTTTGGAGAAATCCAACAAAATTTGGAAATTTTTAGGTTGGGTGGTCAGGGTGGGCCAGGGCGAGTGGCCGCAAAGAGAGGCCATTTTGCAGGGGAAAAAGAAGTCATGTGGCCAACCTCTGGGCATCAGGTGAAAGCTGGCGTTTGGGGCTATAAGGCCGAGCTGGGATCTGGCTTCTGACCACTGTAGTTTTGGAGAAATCCAACAAAATTTGGAAATTTTTAGGTTGGGTGGTCAGGGTGGGCCAGGGCGAGTGGCCGCAAAGAGAGGCCATTTTGCAGGGGAAAAAGAAGTCATTTGGCCAACCTCTGGGCATCAGATGAAAGGTGGCGTTAGGGGCTATAAGGCCGAGCTGGGATCTGGCTTCTGACCACTGTAGTTTTGGAGAAATCCAACAAAATTTGGAAATTTTTAGGTTGGGTGGTCAGGGTGGGCCAGGGCGAGTGGCCGCAAAGAGAGGCCATTTTGCAGGGGAAAAAGAAGTCATTTGGCCAAGCTCTGGGCATCAGATGAAAGCTGGCGTTTGGGGCTATAAGGCCGAGCTGGGATCTGGCTTCTGACCACTGTAGTTTTGGAGAAATCCAACAAAATTTGGAAATTTTTAGGTTGGGTGGTCAGGGTGGGCCAGGGCGAGTGGCCGCAAAGAGAGGCCATTTTGCAGGGGAAAAAGCAGTCATGTGGCCAACCTCTGGGCATCAGGTGAAAGCTGGCGTTTGGGGCTATAAGGCCGAGCTGGGATCTGGCTTCTGACCACTGTAGTTTTGGAGAAATCCAACAAAATTTGGAAATTTTTAGGTTGGGTGGTCAGGGCGGGCCAGGGCGGGTGGCCGCAAAGAGAGGCCATTTTGCAGGGGAAAAAGAAGTCATGTGGCCAACCTCTGGGCATCAGGTGAAAGCTGGCGTTTGGGGCTATAAGGCCGAGCTGGGATCTGGCTTCTGACCACTGTAGTTTTGGAGAAATCCAACAAAATTTGGAAATTTTTAGGTTGGGTGGTCAGGGTGGGCCAGGGCGAGTGGCCGCAAAAAGAGGCCATTTTGCAGGGGAAAAAGAAGTCATGTGGCCAACCTCTGGGCATCAGGTGAAAGCTGGCATTTGGGGCTATAAGGCCGAGCTGGGATCTTTCTTCTGACCACTGTAGTTTTGGAGAAATCCAACAAAATTTGGAAATTTTTAGGTTGGGTGGTCAGGGTGGGCCAGGGCGAGTGGCCGCAAAGAGAGGCCATTTTGCAGGGGAAAAAGAAGTCATTTGGCCAACCTCTGGGCATCAGGTGAAAGCTGGCGTTTGGGGCTATAAGGCCGAGCTGGGATCTGGCTTCTGACCACTGTAGTTTTGGAGAAATCCAACAAAATTTGGAAATTTTTAGGTTGGGTGCTCAGGGTGGGCCAGGGCGAGTGGCCGCAAAGAGAGGCCATTTTGCAGGGGAAAAAGCAGTCATGTGGCCAAGCTCTGGGCATCAGGTGAAAGCTGGCGTTTGGGGCTATAAGGCCGAGCTGGGATCTGGCTTCTGACCACTGTAGTTTTGGAGAAATCCAACAAAATTTGGAAATTTTTAGGTTGGGTGGTCAGGGTGGGCCAGGGCGAGTGGCCGCAAAGAGAGGCCATTTTGCAGGGGAAAAAGAAGTCATTTGGCCAACCTCTGGGCATCAGATGAAAGCTGGCGTTTGGGGCCATAAGGCCGAGCTGGGATCTGGCTTCTGACCACTGTAGTTTTGGAGAAATCCAACAAAATTTGGAAATTTTTAGGTTGGGTGGTCAGGGTGGGCCAGGGCGAGTGGCCGCAAAGAGAGGCCATTTTGCAGGGGAAAAAGAAGTCATTTGGCCAAGCTCTGGGCATCAGATGAAAGCTGGCGTTTGGGGCTATAAGGCCGAGCTGGGATCTGGCTTCTGACCACTGTAGTTTTGGAGAAATCCAACAAAATTTGGAAATTTTTAGGTTGGGTGGTCAGGGTGGGCCAGGGCGAGTGGCCGCAAAGAGAGGCCATTTTGCAGGGGAAAAAGCAGTCATGTGGCCAACCTCTGGGCATCAGGTGAAAGCTGGCCTTTGGGGCTATAAGGCCGAGCTGGGATCTGGCTTCTGACCACTGTAGTTTTGGAGAAATCCAACAAAATTTGGAAATTTTTAGGTTGGGTGGTCAGGGTGGGCCAGGGCGAGTGGCCGCAAAGAGAGGCCATTTTGCAGGGGAAAAAGAAGTCATTTGGCCAACCTCTGGGCATCAGGTGAAAGCTGGCGTTTGGGGCTATAAGGCCGAGCTGGGATCTGGCTTCTGACCACTGTAGTTTTGGAGAAATCCAACAAAATTTGGAAATTTTTAGGTTGGGTGGTCAGGGTGGGCCAGGGCGAGTGGCCGCAAAGAGAGGCCATTTTGCAGGGGAAAAAGAAGTCATTTGGCCAACCTCTGGGCATCAGATGAAAGCGGGCGTTTGGGGCTATAAGGCCGAGCTGGGATCTGGCTTCTGACCACTGTAGTTTTGGAGAAATCCAACAAAATTTGGAAATTTTTAGGTTGGGTGGTCAGGGTGGGCCAGGGCGAGTGGCCGCAAAGAGAGGCCATTTTGCAGGGGAAAAAGCAGTCATGTGGCCAAGCTCTGGGCATCAGGTGAAAGCTGGCGTTCTATAAGGCCGAGCTGGGATCTGGCTTCTGACCACTGTAGTTTTGGAGAAATCCAACAAAATTTGGAAATTTTTAGGTTGGGTGGTCAGGGTGGGCCAGGGCGAGTGGCCGCAAAGAGAGGCCATTTTGCAGGGGAAAAAGAAGTCATGTGGCCAACCTCTGGGCATCAGGTGAAAGCTGGCGTTTGGGGCTATAAGGCCGAGCTGGGATCTGGCTTCTGACCACTGTAGTTTTGGAGAAATCCAACAAAATTTGGAAATTTTTAGGTTGGGTGGTCAGGGTGGGCCAGGGCGAGTGGCCGCAAAGAGAGGCCATTTTGCAGGGGAAAAAGAAGTCATTTGGCCAACCTCTGGGCATCAGATGAAAGGTGGCGTTAGGGGCTATAAGGCCGAGCTGGGATCTGGCTTCTGACCACTGTAGTTTTGGAGAAATCCAACAAAATTTGGAAATTTTTAGGTTGGGTGGTCAGGGGTGGGCCAGGGCGAGTGGCCGCAAAGAGAGGCCATTTTGCAGGGGAAAAAGAAGTCATTTGGCCAAGCTCTGGGCATCAGATGAAAGCTGGCGTTTGGGGCTATAAGGCCGAGCTGGGATCTGGCTTCTGACCACTGTAGTTTTGGAGAAATCCAACAAAATTTGGAAATTTTTAGGTTGGGTGGTCAGGTGGGCCAGGGCGAGTGGCCGCAAAGAGAGGCCATTTTGCAGGGGAAAAAGCAGTCATGTGGCCAACCTCTGGGCATCAGGTGAAAGCTGGCGTTTGGGGCTATAAGGCCGAGCTGGGATCTGGCTTCTGACCACTGTAGTTTTGGAGAAATCCAACAAAATTTGGAAATTTTTAGGTTGGGTGGTCAGGGCGGGCCAGGGCGGGTGGCCGCAAAGAGAGGCCATTTTGCAGGGGAAAAAGAAGTCATGTGGCCAACCTCTGGGCATCAGGTGAAAGCTGGCGTTTGGGGCTATAAGGCCGAGCTGGGATCTGGCTTCTGACCACTGTAGTTTTGGAGAAATCCAACAAAATTTGGAAATTTTTAGGTTGGGTGGTCAGGGTGGGCCAGGGCGAGTGGCCGCAAAGAGAGGCCATTTTGCAGGGGAAAAAGAAGTCATGTGGGCCAACCTCTGGGCATCAGGTGAAAGCTGGCATTTGGGGCTATAAGGCCGAGCTGGGATCTTTCTTCTGACCACTGTAGTTTTGGAGAAATCCAACAAAATTTGGAAATTTTTAGGTTGGGTGGTCAGGGTGGGCCAGGGCGAGTGGCCGCAAAGAGAGGCCATTTTGCAGGGGGAAAAAGAAGTCATTTGGCCAACCTCTGGGCATCAGGTGAAAGCTGGCGTTTGGGGCTATAAGGCCGAGCTGGGATCTGGCTTCTGACCACTGTAGTTTTGGAGAAATCCAACAAAATTTGGAAATTTTTAGGTTGGGTGGTCAGGGTGGGCCAGGGCGAGTGGCCGCAAAGAGAGGCCATTTTGCAGGGGAAAAAAGCAGTCATGTGGCCAAGCTCTGGGCATCAGGTGAAAGCTGGCGTTTGGGGCTATAAGGCCGAGCTGGGATCTGGCTTCTGACCACTGTAGTTTTGGAGAAATCCAACAAAATTTGGAAATTTTTAGGTTGGGTGGTCAGGGTGGGCCAGGGCGAGTGGCCGCAAAGAGAGGCCATTTTGCAGGGGAAAAAGAAGTCATTTGGCCAACCTCTGGGCATCAGATGAAAGGTGGCGTTTGGGGGCTATAAGGCCGAGCTGGGATCTGGCTTCTGACCACTGTAGTTTTGGAGAAATCCAACAAAATTTGGAAATTTTTAGGTTGGGTGGTCAGGGTGGGCCAGGGCGAGTGGCCGCAAAGAGAGGCCATTTTGCAGGGGAAAAAGAAGTCATTTGGCCAAGCTCTGGGCATCAGATGAAAGCTGGCGTTTGGGGCTATAAGGCCGAGCTGGGATCTGGCTTCTGACCACTGTAGTTTTGGAGAAATCCAACAAAATTTGGAAATTTTTAGGTTGGGTGGTCAGGGTGGGCCAGGGCGAGTGGCCGCAAAGAGAGGCCATTTTGCAGGGGAAAAAAGCAGTCATGTGGCCAACCTCTGGGCATCAGGTGAAAGCTGGCCTTTGGGCTATAAGGCCGAGCTGGGATCTTTCTTCTGACCACTGTAGTTTTGGAGAAATCCAACAAAATTTGGAAATTTTTAGGTTGGGGTGGTCAGGGTGGGCCAGGGCGAGTGGCCGCAAAGAGAGGCCATTTTGCAGGGGAAAAAGAAGTCATTTGGCCAACCTCTGGGCATCAGGTGAAAGCTGGCGTTTGGGGCTATAAGGCCGAGCTGGGATCTGGCTTCTGACCACTGTAGTTTTGGAGAAATCCAACAAAATTTGGAAATTTTTAGGTTGGGTGGTCAGGGTGGGCCAGGGCGAGTGGCCGCAAAGAGAGGCCATTTTGCAGGGGAAAAAGAAGTCATTTGGCCAACCTCTGGGCATCAGATGAAAGCGGGCGTTTGGGGCTATAAGGCCGAGCTGGGATCTGGCTTCTGACCACTGTAGTTTTGGAGAAATCCAACAAAATTTGGAAATTTTTAGGTTGGGTGCTCAGGGTGGGCCAGGGCGAGTGGCCGCAAAGAGAGGCCATTTTGCAGGGGAAAAAGCAGTCATGTGGCCAACCTCTAGGCATCAGGTGAAAGCTGGCCTTTGGGGCTATAAGGCCGAGCTGGGATCTGGCTTCTGACCACTGTAGTTTTGGAGAAATCCAACAAAATTTGGAAATTTTTAGGTTGGGTGGTCAGGGTGGGCCAGGGCGAGTGGCCGCAAAGAGAGGCCATTTTGCAGGGGAAAAAGCAGTCATGTGGCCAAGCTCTGGGCATCAGGTGAAAGCTGGCGTTTGGGGCTATAAGGCCGAGCTGGGATCTGGCTTCTGACCACTGTAGTTTTGGAGAAATCCAACAAAATTTGGAAATTTTTAGGTTGGGTGGTCAGGGTGGGCCAGGGCGAGTGGCCGCAAAGAGAGGCCATTTTGCAGGGGAAAAAGAAGTCATTTGGCCAACCTCTGGGCATCAGATGAAAGGTGGCGTTTGGGGCTATAAGGCCGAGCTGGGATCTGGCTTCTGACCACTGTAGTTTTGGAGAAATCCAACAAAATTTGGAAATTTTTAGGTTGGGTGGTCAGGGTGGGCCAGGGCGAGTGGCCGCAAAGAGAGGCCATTTTGCAGGGGGAAAAAGAAGTCATTTGGCCAAGCTCTGGGCATCAGATGAAAGCTGGCGTTTGGGGCTATAAGGCCGAGCTGGGATCTGGCTTCTGACCACTGTAGTTTTGGAGAAATCCAACAAAATTTGGAAATTTTTAGGTTGGGTGGTCAGGGTGGGCCAGGGCGAGTGGGCCGCAAAGAGAGGCCATTTTGCAGGGGAAAAAAGCAGTCATGTGGCCAACCTCTGGGGCATGAGGTGAAAGCTGGCCTTTGGGGCTATAAGGCCGAGCTGGGATCTTTCTTCTGACCACTGTAGTTTTGGAGAAATCCAACAAAATTTGGAAATTTTTAGGTTGGGTGGTCAGGGTGGGCCAGGGCGAGTGGCCGCAAAGAGAGGCCATTTTGCAGGGGAAAAAGAAGTCATTTGGCCAACCTCTGGGCATCAGGTGAAAGCTGGCGTTTGGGGCTATAAGGCCGAGCTGGGATCTGGCTTCTGACCACTGTAGTTTTTGGAGAAATCCAACAAAATTTGGAAATTTTTAGGT
Organism: Passer domesticus; assembly: GCF_036417665.1. Lineage (NCBI taxonomy): Eukaryota > Metazoa > Chordata > Aves > Passeriformes > Passeridae > Passer > Passer domesticus. Next base: position 37,483 of record NW_026989925.1, on the reverse strand, counting down.
TGGGTGGTCAGGGTGGGCCAGGGCGAGTGGCCGCAAAGAGAGGCCATTTTGCAGGGGAAAAAGAAGTCATTTGGCCAACCTCTGGGCATCAGATGAAAGCGGGCGTTTGGGGCTATAAGGCCGAGCTGGGATCTGGCTTCTGACCACTGTAGTTTTGGAGAAATCCAACAAAATTTGGAAATTTTTAGGTTGGGTGCTCAGGGTGGGCCAGGAGCGAAGTGGCCGCAAAGAGAGGCCATTTTGCAGGGGAAAAAGCAGTCATGTGGCCAAGCTCTGGGCATCAGGTGAAAGCTGGCGTTTGGGGCTATAAGGCCGAGCTGGGATCTGGCTTCTGACCACTGTAGTTTTGGAGAAATCCAACAAAATTTGGAAATTTTTAGGTTGGGTGGTCAGGGTGGGCCAGGGCGAGTGGCCGCAAAGAGAGGCCATTTTGCAGGGGAAAAAGAAGTCATTTGGCCAACCTCTGGGCATCAGGTGAAAGCTGGCGTTTGGGGCTATAAGGCCGAGCTGGGATCTGGCTTCTGACCACTGTAGTTTTGGAGAAATCCAACAAAATTTGGAAATTTTTAGGTTGGGTGGTCAGGGTGGGCCAGGGCGAGTGGCCGCAAAGAGAGGCCATTTTGCAGGGGAAAAAGCAGTCATGTGGCCAACCTCTGGGCATCAGGTGAAAGCTGGCGTTTGGGGCTATAAGGCCGAGCTGGGATCTGGCTTCTGACCACTGTAGTTTTGGAGAAATCCAACAAAATTTGGAAATTTTTAGGTTGGGTGGTCAGGGCGGGCCAGGGCGGGTGGCCGCAAAGAGAGGCCATTTTGCAGGGGAAAAAGAAGTCATGTGGCCAACCTCTGGGCATCAGATGAAAGCTGGCGTTTTGGGCTATAAGGCCGAGCTGGGATCTGGCTTCTGACCACTGTAGTTTTGGAGAAATCCAACAAAATTTGGAAATTTTTAGGTTGGGTGGTCAGGGTGGGCCAGGGCGAGTGGCCGCAAAGAGAGGCCATTTTGCAGGGGAAAAAGAAGTCATTTGGCCAACCTCTGGGCATCAGGTGAAAGCTGGCGTTTGGGGCTATAAGGCCGAGCTGGGATCTGGCTTCTGACCACTGTAGTTTTGGAGAAATCCAACAAAATTTGGAAATTTTTAGGTTGGGTGGTCAGGGTGGGCCAGGGCGAGTGGCCGCAAAGAGAGGCCATTTTGCAGGGGAAAAAGAAGTCATTTGGCCAACCTCTGGGCATCAGGTGAAAGCTGGCGTTTGGGGCTATAAGGCCGAGCTGGGATCTGGCTTCTGACCACTGTAGTTTTGGAGAAATCCAACAAAATTTGGAAATTTTTAGGTTGGGTGCTCAGGGTGGGCCAGGGCGAGTGGCCGCAAAGAGAGGCCATTTTGCAGGGGAAAAAGAAGTCATTTGGCCAAGCTCTGGGCATCAGATGAAAGCTGGCGTTTGGGGCTATAAGGCCGAGCTGGGATCTGGCTTCTGACCACTGTAGTTTTGGAGAAATCCAACAAAATTTGGAAATTTTTAGGTTGGGTGGTCAGGGTGGGCCAGGGCGAGTGGCCGCAAAGAGAGGCCATTTTGCAGGGGAAAAAAGAAGTCATTTGGCCAACCTCTGGGCATCAGGTGAAAGCTGGCGTTTGGGGCTATAAGGCCGAGCTGGGATCTGGCTTCTGACCACTGTAGTTTTGGAGAAATCCAACAAAATTTGGAAATTTTTAGGTTGGGTGCTCAGGGTGGGCCAGGGCGAGTGGCCGCAAAGAGAGGCCATTTTGCAGGGGAAAAAGAAGTCATTTGGCCAAGCTCTGGGCATCAGATGAAAGCTGGCGTTTGGGGCTATAAGGCCGAGCTGGGATCTGGCTTCTGACCACTGTAGTTTTGGAGAAATCCAACAAAATTTGGAAATTTTTAGGTTGGGTGGTCAGGGTGGGCCAGGGCGAGTGGCCGCAAAGAGAGGCCATTTTGCAGGGGAAAAAGCAGTCATGTGGCCAACCTCTGGGCATCAGGTGAAAGCTGGCGTTTGGGGCTATAAGGCCGAGCTGGGATCTGGCTTCTGACCACTGTAGTTTTGGAGAAATCCAACAAAATTTGGAAATTTTTAGGTTGGGTGGTCAGGGCGGGCCAGGGCGGGTGGCCGCAAAGAGAGGCCATTTTGCAGGGGAAAAAGAAGTCATGTGGCCAACCTCTGGGCATCAGGTGAAAGCTGGCGTTTGGGGCTATAAGGCCGAGCTGGGATCTGGCTTCTGACCACTGTAGTTTTGGAGAAATCCAACAAAATTTGGAAATTTTTAGGTTGGGTGGTCAGGGTGGGCCAGGGCGAGTGGCCGCAAAAAGAGGCCATTTTGCAGGGGAAAAAGAAGTCATGTGGCCAACCTCTGGGCATCAGGTGAAAGCTGGCATTTGGGGCTATAAGGCCGAGCTGGGATCTTTCTTCTGACCACTGTAGTTTTGGAGAAATCCAACAAAATTTGGAAATTTTTAGGTTGGGTGGTCAGGGTGGGCCAGGGCGAGTGGCCGCAAAGAGAGGCCATTTTGCAGGGGAAAAAGAAGTCATTTGGCCAACCTCTGGGCATCAGGTGAAAGCTGGCGTTTTGGGGCTATAAGGCCGAGCTGGGATCTGGCTTCTGACCACTGTAGTTTTGGAGAAATCCAACAAAATTTGGAAATTTTTAGGTTGGGTGGTCAGGGTGGGCCAGGGCGAGTGGCCGCAAAGAGAGGCCATCTTGCAGGGGAAAAAGAAGTCATTTGGCCAACCTCTGGGCATCAGATGAAAGGTGGCGTTTGGGGCTATAAGGCCGAGCTGGGATCTGGCTTCTGACCACTGTAGTTTTGGAGAAATCCAACAAAATTTGGAAATTTTTAGGTTGGGTGGTCAGGGTGGGCCAGGGCGAGTGGCCGCAAAGAGAGGCCATTTTGCAGGGGAAAAAGAAGTCATTTGGCCAACCTCTGGGCATCAGATGAAAGGTGGCGTTTGGGGCTATAAGGCCGAGCTGGGATCTGGCTTCTGACCACTGTAGTTTTGGAGAAATCCAACAAAATTTGGAAATTTTTAGGTTGGGTGGTCAGGGCGGGCCAGGGCGGGTGGCCGCAAAGAGAGGCCATTTTGCAGGGGAAAAAGAAGTCATGTGGCCAACCTGTGGGCATCAGATGAAAGCTGGCGTTTGGGGCTATAAGGCCGAGCTGGGATCTGGCTTCTGACCACTGTAGTTTTGGAGAAATCCAACAAAATTTGGAAATTTTTAGGTTGGGTGGTCAGGGTGGGCCAGGGCGAGTGGCCGCAAAGAGAGGCCATTTTGCAGGGGAAAAAGAAGTCATGTGGCCAACCTCTGGGCATCAGGTGAAAGCTGGCATTTGGGGCTATAAGGCCGAGCTGGGATCTTTCTTCTGACCACTGTAGTTTTGGAGAAATCCAACAAAATTTGGAAATTTTTAGGTTGGGTGGTCAGGGTGGGCCAGGGCGAGTGGCCGCAAAGAGAGGCCATTTTGCAGGGGAAAAAGAAGTCATTTGGCCAACCTCTGGGCATCAGATGAAAGCTGGCGTTTGGGGCTATAAGGCCGAGCTGGGATCTGGCTTCTGACCACTGTAGTTTTGGAGAAATCCAACAAAATTTGGAAATTTTTAGGTTGGGTGCTCAGGGTGGGCCAGGGCGAGTGGCCGCAAAGAGAGGCCATTTTGCAGGGGAAAAAGAAGTCATGTGGCCAACCTCTGGGCATCAGGTGAAAGCTGGCATTTGGGGCTATAAGGCCGAGCTGGGATCTGGCTTCTGACCACTGTAGTTTTGGAGAAATCCAACAAAATTTGGAAATTTTTAGGTTGGGTGGTCAGGGTGGGCCAGGGCGAGTGGCCGCAAAGAGAGGCCATTTTGCAGGGGAAAAAGAAGTCATTTGGCCAACCTCTGGGCATCAGATGAAAGCTGGCGTTTGGGGCTATAAGGCCGAGCTGGGATCTGGCTTCTGACTACTGTAGTTTTGGAGAAATCCAACAAAATTTGGAAATTTTTAGGTTGGGTGCTCAGGGTGGGCCAGGGCGAGTGGCCGCAAAGAGAGGCCATTTTGCAGGGGAAAAAGAAGTCATTTGGCCAAGCTCTGGGCATCAGATGAAAGCTGGCCTTTGGGGCTATAAGGCCGAGCTGGGATCTGGCTTCTGACCACTGTAGTTTTGGAGAAATCCAACAAAATTTGGAAATTTTTAGGTTGGGTGGTCAGGGTGGGCCAGGGCGAGTGGCCGCAAAGAGAGGCCATTTTGCAGGGGAAAAAGCAGTCATGTGGCCAACCTCTGGGCATCAGGTGAAAGCTGGCGTTTGGGGCTATAAGGCCGAGCTGGGATCTGGCTTCTGACCACTGTAGTTTTGGAGAAATCCAACAAAATTTGGAAATTTTTAGGTTGGGTGGTCAGGGCGGGCCAGGGCGGGTGGCCGCAAAGAGAGGCCATTTTGCAGGGGAAAAAGAAGTCATGTGGCCAACCTCTGGGCATCAGGTGAAAGCTGGCGTTTGGGGCTATAAGGCCGAGCTGGGATCTGGCTTCTGACCACTGTAGTTTTGGAGAAATCCAACAAAATTTGGAAATTTTTAGGTTGGGTGGTCAGGGTGGACCAGGGCGAGTGGCCGCAAAGAGAGGCCATTTTGCAGGGGAAAAAGAAGTCATTTGGCCAACCTCTGGGCATCAGATGAAAGGTGGCGTTTGGGGCTATAAGGCCGAGCTGGGATCTGGCTTCTGACCACTGTAGTTTTGGAGAAATCCAACAAAATTTGGAAATTTTTAGGTTGGGTGGTCAGGGTGGGCCAGGGCGAGTGGCCGCAAAGAGAGGCCATTTTGCAGGGGAAAAAGCAGTCATGTGGCCAACCTCTGGGCATCAGGTGAAAGCTGGCGTTTGGGGCTATAAGGCCGAGCTGGGATCTGGCTACTGACCACTGTAGTTTTGGAGAAATCCAACAAAATTTGGAAATTTTTAGGTTGGGTGGTCAGGGCGGGCCAGGGCGGGTGGCCGCAAAGAGAGGCCATTTTGCAGGGGAAAAAGAAGTCATGTGGCCAACCTCTGGGCATCAGGTGAAAGCTGGCGTTTGGGGCTATAAGGCCGAGCTGGGTTCTGGCTTCTGACCACTGTAGTTTTGGAGAAATCCAACAAAATTTGGAAATTTTTAGGTTGGGTGGTCAGGGTGGACCAGGGCGAGTGGCCGCAAAGAGAGGCCATTTTGCAGGGGAAAAAGAAGTCATTTGGCCAACCTCTGGGCATCAGATGAAAGCTGGCGTTTGGGGCTATAAGGCCGAGCTGGGATCTGGCTTCTGACCACTGTAGTTTTGGAGAAATCCAACAAAATTTGGAAATTTTTAGGTTGGGTGGTCAGGGTGGGCCAGGGCGAGTGGCCGCAAAGAGAGGCCATTTTGCAGGGGAAAAAGAAGTCATTTGGCCAACCTCTGGGCATCAGATGAAAGCGGGCGTTTGGGGCTATAAGGCCGAGCTGGGATCTGGCTTCTGACCACTGTAGTTTTGGAGAAATCCAACAAAATTTGGAAATTTTTAGGTTGGGTGGTCAGGGTGGGCCAGGGCGAGTGGCCGCAAAGAGAGGCCATTTTGCAGGGGAAAAAGCAGTCATGTGGCCAACCTCTGGGCATCAGGTGAAAGCTGGCGTTTGGGGCTATAAGGCCGAGCTGGGATCTGGCTTCTGACCACTGTAGTTTTGGAGAAATCCAACAAAATTTGGAAATTTTTAGGTTGGGTGGTCACGGTGGGCCAGGGCGAGTGGCCGCAAAGAGAGGCCATTTTGCAGGGGAAAAAGAAGTCATTTGGCCAACCTCTGGGCATCAGATGAAAGGTGGCGTTTGGGGCTATAAGGCCGAGCTGGGATCTGGCTTCTGACCACTGTAGTTTTGGAGAAATCCAACAAAATTTGGAAATTTTTAGGTTGGGTGGTCAGGGTGGGCCAGGGCGAGTGGCCGCAAAGAGAGGCCATTTTGCAGGGGAAAAAGAAGTCATTTGGCCAAGCTCTGGGCATCAGATGAAAGCTGGCGTTTGGGGCTATAAGGCCGAGCTGGGATCTGGCTTCTGACCACTGTAGTTTTGGAGAAATCCAACAAAATTTGGAAATTTTTAGGTTGGGTGGTCAGGGTGGGCCAGGGCGAGTGGCCGCAAAGAGAGGCCATTTTGCAGGGGAAAAAGAAGTCATTTGGCCAACCTCTGGGCATCAGATGAAAGCGGGCGTTTGGGGCTATAAGGCCGAGCTGGGATCTGGCTTCTGACTACTGTAGTTTTGGAGAAATCCAACAAAATTTGGAAATTTTTAGGTTGGGTGGTCAGGGTGGGCCAGGGCGAGTGGCCGCAAAGAGAGGCCATTTTGCAGGGGAAAAAGAAGTCATTTGGCCAAGCTCTGGGCATCAGATGAAAGCTGGCCTTTGGGGCTATAAGGCCGAGCTGGGATCTGGCTTCTGACCACTGTAGTTTTGGAGAAATCCAACAAAATTTGGAAATTTTTAGGTTGGGTGGTCAGGGTGGGCCAGGGCGAGTGGCCGCAAAGAGAGGCCATTTTTCAGGGGAAAAAGCAGTCATGTGGCCAACCTCTGGGCATCAGGTGAAAGCTGGCGTTTGGGGCTATAAGGCCGAGCTGGGATCTGGCTTCTGACCACTGTAGTTTTGGAGAAATCCAACAAAATTTGGAAATTTTTAGGTTGGGTGGTCAGGGCGGGCCAGGGCGGGTGGCCGCAAAGAGAGGCCATTTTGCAGGGGAAAAAGAAGTCATGTGGCCAACCTCTGGGCATCAGGTGAAAGCTGGCGTTTGGGGCTATAAGGCCGAGCTGGGATCTGGCTTCTGACCACTGTAGTTTTGGAGAAATCCAACAAAATTTGGAAATTTTTAGGTTGGGTGGTCAGGGTGGACCAGGGCGAGTGGCCGCAAAGAGAGGCCATTTTGCAGGGGAAAAAGAAGTCATTTGGCCAACCTCTGGGCATCAGATGAAAGGTGGCGTTTGGGGCTATAAGGCCGAGCTGGGATCTGGCTTCTGACCACTGTAGTTTTGGAGAAATCCAACAAAATTTGGAAATTTTTAGGTTGGGTGGTCAGGGTGGGCCAGGGCGAGTGGCCGCAAAGAGAGGCCATTTTGCAGGGGAAAAAGCAGTCATGTGGCCAACCTCTGGGCATCAGGTGAAAGCTGGCGTTTGGGGCTATAAGGCCGAGCTGGGATCTGGCTACTGACCACTGTAGTTTTGGAGAAATCCAGCAAAATTTGGAAATTTTTAGGTTGGGTGGTCAGGGCGGGCCAGGGCGGGTGGCCGCAAAGAGAGGCCATTTTGCAGGGGAAAAAGAAGTCATGTGGCCAACCTCTGGGCATCAGGTGAAAGCTGGCGTTTGGGGCTATAAGGCCGAGCTGGGATCTGGCTTCTGACCACTGTAGTTTTGGAGAAATCCAACAAAATTTGGAAATTTTTAGGTTGGGTGGTCAGGGTGGACCAGGGCGAGTGGCCGCAAAGAGAGGCCATTTTGCAGGGGAAAAAGAAGTCATTTGGCCAACCTCTGGGCATCAGATGAAAGCTGGCGTTTGGGGCTATAAGGCCGAGCTGGGATCTGGCTTCTGACCACTGTAGTTTTGGAGAAATCCAACAAAATTTGGAAATTTTTAGGTTGGGTGGTCAGGGTGGGCCAGGGCGAGTGGCCGCAAAGAGAGGCCATTTTGCAGGGGAAAAAGAAGTCATTTGGCCAACCTCTGGGCATCAGATGAAAGCGGGCGTTTGGGGCTATAAGGCCGAGCTGGGATCTGGCTTCTGACCACTGTAGTTTTGGAGAAATCCAACAAAATTTGGAAATTTTTAGGTTGGGTGGTCAGGGTGGGCCAGGGCGAGTGGCCGCAAAGAGAGGCCATTTTGCAGGGGAAAAAGCAGTCATGTGGCCAACCTCTGGGCATCAGGTGAAAGCTGGCGTTTGGGGCTATAAGGCCGAGCTGGGATCTGGCTTCTGACCACTGTAGTTTTGGAGAAATCCAACAAAATTTGGAAATTTTTAGGTTGGGTGGTCACGGTGGGCCAGGGCGAGTGGCCGCAAAGAGAGGCCATTTTGCAGGGGAAAAAGAAGTCATTTGGCCAACCTCTGGGCATCAGATGAAAGGTGGCGTTTGGGGCTATAAGGCCGAGCTGGGATCTGGCTTCTGACCACTGTAGTTTTGGAGAAATCCAACAAAATTTGGAAATTTTTAGGTTGGGTGGTCAGGGTGGGCCAGGGCGAGTGGCCGCAAAGAGAGGCCATTTTGCAGGGGAAAAAGAAGTCATTTGGCCAAGCTCTGGGCATCAGATGAAAGCTGGCGTTTGGGGCTATAAGGCCGAGCTGGGATCTGGCTTCTGACCACTGTAGTTTTGGAGAAATCCAACAAAATTTGGAAATTTTTAGGTTGGGTGCTCAGGGTGGGCCAGGGCGAGTGGCCGCAAAGAGAGGCCATTTTGCAGGGGAAAAAGAAGTCATTTGGCCAACCTCTGGGCATCAGATGAAAGCGGGCGTTTGGGGCTATAAGGCCGAGCTGGGATCTGGCTTCTGACCACTGTAGTTTTGGAGAAATCCAACAAAATTTGGAAATTTTTAGGTTGGGTGCTCAGGGTGGGCCAGGGCGAGTGGCCGCAAAGAGAGGCCATTTTGCAGGGGAAAAAGCAGTCATGTGGCCAAGCTCTGGGCATCAGGTGAAAGCTGGCGTTTGGGGCTATAAGGCCGAGCTGGGATCTGGCTTCTGACCACTGTAGTTTTGGAGAAATCCAACAAAATTTGGAAATTTTTAGGTTGGGTTGTCAGGGTGGGCCAGGGCGAGTGGCCGCAAAGAGAGGCCATTTTGCAGGGGAAAAAGAAGTCATTTGGCCAACCTCTGGGCATCAGATGAAAGGTGGCGTTTGGGGCTATAAGGCCGAGCTGGGATCTGGCTTCTGACCACTGTAGTTTTGGAGAAATCCAACAAAATTTGGAAATTTTTAGGTTGGGTGGTCAGGGTGGGCCAGGGCGAGTGGCTGCAAAGAGAGGCCATTTTGCAGGGGAAAAAGCAGTCATGTGGCCAACCTCTGGGCATCAGGTGAAAGCTGGCGTTTGGGGCTATAAGGCCGAGCTGGGATCTGGCTTCTGACCACTGTAGTTTTGGAGAAATCCAACAAAATTTGGAAATTTTTAGGTTGGGTGGTCAGGGCGGGCCAGGGCGGGTGGCCGCAAAGAGAGGCCATTTTGCAGGGGAAAAAGAAGTCATGTGGCCAACCTCTGGGCATCAGATGAAAGCTGGCGTTTGGGGCTATAAGGCCGAGCTGGGTTCTGGCTTCTGACCACTGTAGTTTTGGAGAAATCCAAAAAAATTTGGAAATTTTTAGGTTGGGTGGTCAGGGTGGGCCAGGGCGAGTGGCCGCAAAGAGAGGCCATTTTGCAGGGGAAAAAGAAGTCATTTGGCCAACCTCTGGGCATCAGGTGAAAGCTGGCGTTTGGGGCTATAAGGCCGAGCTGGGATCTGGCTTCTGACCACTGTAGTTTGGGAGAAATCCAACAAAATTTGGAAATTTTTAGGTTGGGTGCTCAGGGTGGGCCAGGGCGAGTGGCCGTAAAGAGAGGCCATTTTGCAGGGGAAAAAGAAGTCATTTGGCCAAGCTCTGGGCATCAGATGAAAGCTGGCGTTTGGGGCTATAAGGTCGAGCTGGGATCTGGCTTCTGACCACTGTAGTTTTGGAGAAATCCAACAAAATTTGGAAATTTTTAGGTTGGGTGGTCAGGGTGGGCCAGGGCGAGTGGCCGCAAAGAGAGGCCATTTTGCAGGGGAAAAAGCAGTCATGTGGCCAACCTCTGGGCATCAGGTGAAAGCTGGCCTTTGGGGCTATAAGGCCGAGCTGGGATCTGGCTTCTGACCACTGTAGTTTTGGAGAAATCCAACAAAATTTGGAAATTTTTAGGTTGGGTGGTCAGGGTGGGCCAGGGCGAGTGGCCGCAAAAAGAGGCCATTTTGCAGGGGAAAAAGAAGTCATGTGGCCAACCTCTGGGCATCAGGTGAAAGCTGGCATTTGGGGCTATAAGGCCGAGCTGGGATCTTTCTTCTGACCACTGTAGTTTTGGAGAAATCCAACAAAATTTGGAAATTTTTAGGTTGGGTGGTCAGGGTGGGCCAGGGCGAGTGGCCGCAAAGAGAGGCCATTTTGCAGGGGAAAAAGAAGTCATTTGGCCAACCTCTGGGCATCAGATGAAAGCTGGCGTTTGGGGCTATAAGGCCGAGCTGGGATCTGGCTTCTGACCACTGTAGTTTTGGAGAAATCCAACAAAATTTGGAAATTTTTAGGTTGGGTGCTCAGGGTGGGCCAGGGCGAGTGGCCGCAAAGAGAGGCCATTTTGCAGGGGAAAAAGAAGTCATGTGGCCAACCTCTGGGCATCAGGTGAAAGCTGGCATTTGGGGCTATAAGGCCGAGCTGGGATCTGGCTTCTGACCACTGTAGTTTTGGAGAAATCCAACAAAATTTGGAAATTTTTAGGTTGGGTGGTCAGGGTGGGCCAGGGCGAGTGGCCGCAAAGAGAGGCCATTTTGCAGGGGAAAAAGAAGTCCTTTGGCCAACCTCTGGGCATCAGATGAAAGCTGGCGTTTGGGGCTATAAGGCCGAGCTGGGATCTGGCTTCTGACCACTGTAGTTTTGGAGAAATCCAACAAAATTTGGAAATTTTTAGGTTGGGTGGTCAGGGTGGGCCAGGGCGAGTGGCCGCAAAGAGAGGCCATTTTGCAGGGGAAAAAGAAGTCATTTGGCCAAGCTCTGGGCATCAGATGAAAGCTGGGCGTTTGGGGCTATAAGGCCGAGCTGGGATCTGGCTTCTGACCACTGTAGTTTTGGAGAAATCCAACAAAATTTGGAAATTTTTAGGTTGGGTGGTCAGGGTGGGCCAGGGCGAGTGGCCGCAAAGAGAGGCCATTTTGCAGGGGAAAAAGCAGTCATGTGGCCAACCTCTGGGCATCAGGTGAAAGCTGGCGTTTGGGGCTATAAGGCCGAGCTGGGATCTGGCTTCTGACCACTGTAGTTTTGGAGAAATCCAACAAAATTTGGAAATTTTTAGGTTGGGTGGTCAGGGCGGGCCAGGGCGGGTGGCCGCAAAGAGAGGCCATTTTGCAGGGGAAAAAGAAGTCATGTGGCCAACCTCTGGGCATCAGATGAAAGCTGGCGTTTGGGGCTATAAGGCCGAGCTGGGATCTGGCTTCTGACCACTGTAGTTTTGGAGAAATCCAACAAAATTTGGAAATTTTTAGGTTGGGTGGTCAGGGTGGACCAGGGCGAGTGGCCGCAAAGAGAGGCCATTTTGCAGGGGAAAAAGAAGTCATTTGGCCAACCTCTGGGCATCAGATGAAAGGTGGCGTTTGGGGCTATAAGGCCGAGCTGGGATCTGGCTTCTGACCACTGTAGTTTTGGAGAAATCCAACAAAATTTGGAAATTTTTAGGTTGGGTGGTCAGGGTGGGCCAGGGCGAGTGGCCGCAAAGAGAGGCCATTTTGCAGGGGAAAAAGCAGTCATGTGGCCAACCTCTGGGCATCAGGTGAAAGCTGGCGTTTGGGGCTATAAGGCCGAGCTGGGATCTGGCTACTGACCACTGTAGTTTTGGAGAAATCCAACAAAATTTGGAAATTTTTAGGTTGGGTGGTCAGGGCGGGCCAGGGCGGGTGGCCGCAAAGAGAGGCCAATTTTCAGGGGAAAAAGAAGTCATGTGGCCAACCTCTGGGCATCAGGTGAAAGCTGGCGTTTGGGGCTATAAGGCCGAGCTGGGATCTGGCTTCTGACCACTGTAGTTTTGGAGAAATCCAACAAAATTTGGAAATTTTTAGGTTGGGTGGTCAGGGTGGACCAGGGCGAGTGGCCGCAAAGAGAGGCCATTTTGCAGGGGAAAAAGAAGTCCTTTGGCCAACCTCTGGGCATCAGGTGAAAGCTGGCCTTTGGGGCTATAAGGCCGAGCTGGGATCTAGCTTCTGACCACTGTAGTTTTGGAGAAATCCAACAAAATTTGGAAATTTTTAGGTTGGGTGGTCAGGGTGGGCCAGGGCGAGTGGCCGCAAAGAGAGGCCATTTTGCAGGGGAAAAAGAAGTCATTTGGCCAACCTCTGGGCATCAGATGAAAGCTGGCGTTTGGGGCTATAAGGCCGAGCTGGGATCTGGCTTCTGACCACTGTAGTTTTGGAGAAATCCAACAAAATTTGGAAATTTTTAGGTTGGGTGGTCAGGGTGGGCCAGGGCGAGTGGCCGCAAAGAGAGGCCATTTTGCAGGGGAAAAAGAAGTCATTTGGCCAAGCTCTGGGCATCAGATGAAAGCTGGCGTTTGGGGCTATAAGGCCGAGCTGGGATCTGGCTTCTGACCACTGTAGTTTTGGAGAAATCCAACAAAATTTGGAAATTTTTAGGTTGGGTGGTCAGGGTGGGCCAGGGCGAGTGGCCGCAAAGAGAGGCCATTTTGCAGGGGAAAAAGCAGTCATGTGGCCAACCTCTGGGCATCAGGTGAAAGCTGGCGTTTGGGGCTATAAGGCCGAGCTGGGATCTGGCTTCTGACCACTGTAGTTTTGGAGAAATCCAACAAAATTTGGAAATTTTTAGGTTGGGTGGTCAGGGCGGGCCAGGGCGGGTGGCCGCAAAGAGAGGCCATTTTGCAGGGGAAAAAGAAGTCATGTGGCCAACCTCTGGGCATCAGGTGAAAGCTGGCATTTGGGGCTATAAGGCCGAGCTGGGATCTTTCTTCTGACCACTGTAGTTTTGGAGAAATCCAACAAAATTTGGAAATTTTTAGGTTGGGTGGTCAGGGTGGGCCAGGGCGAGTGGCCGCAAAGAGAGGCCATTTTGCAGGGGAAAAAGAAGTCATTTGGCCAACCTCTGGGCATCAGATGAAAGCTGGCGTTTGGGGCTATAAGGCCGAGCTGGGATCTGGCTTCTGACCACTGTAGTTTTGGAGAAATCCAACAAAATTTGGAAATTTTTAGGTTGGGTGGTCAGGGTGGGCCAGGGCGAGTGGCCGCAAAGAGAGGCCATTTTGCAGGGGAAAAAGAAGTCATGTGGCCAACCTCTGGGCATCAGGTGAAAGCTGGCATTTGGGGCTATAAGGCCGAGCTGGGATCTGGCTTCTGACCACTGTAGTTTTGGAGAAATCCAACAAAATTTGGAAATTTTTAGGTTGGGTGGTCAGGGTGGGCCAGGGCGAGTGGCCGCAAAGAGAGGCCATTTTGCAGGGGAAAAAGAAGTCATTTGGCCAACCTCTGGGCATCAGATGAAAGCTGGCGTTTGGGGCTATAAGGCCGAGCTGGGATCTGGCTTCTGACCACTGTAGTTTTGGAGAAATCCAACAAAATTTGGAAATTTTTAGGTTGGGTGGTCAGGGTGGGCCAGGGCGAGTGGCCGCAAAGAGAGGCCATTTTGCAGGGGAAAAAGCAGTCATGTGGCCAACCTCTGGGCATCAGGTGAAAGCTGGCGTTTGGGGCTATAAGGCCGAGCTGGGATCTGGCTTCTGACCACTGTAGTTTTGGAGAAATCCAACAAAATTTGGAAATTTTTAGGTTGGGTGGTCAGGGCGGGCCAGGGCGGGTGGCCGCAAAGAGAGGCCATTTTGCAGGGGAAAAAGCAGTCATGTGGCCAACCTCTGGGCATCAGATGAAAGCTGGCGTTTGGGGCTATAAGGCCGAGCTGGGATCTGGCTTCTGACCACTGTAGTTTTGGAGAAATCCAACAAAATTTGGAAATTTTTAGGTTGGGTGGTCAGGGTGGGCCAGGGCGAGTGGCCGCAAAGAGAGGCCATTTTGCAGGGGAAAAAGAAGTCATGTGGCCAACCTCTGGGCATCAGGTGAAAGGTGGCGTTTGGGGCTATAAGGCCGAGCTGGGATCTGGCTTCTGACCACTGTAGTTTTGGAGAAATCCAACAAAATTTGGAAATTTTTAGGTTGGGTGGTCAGGGTGGGCCAGGGCGAGTGGCCGCAAAGAGAGGCCATTTTGCAGGGGAAAAAGCAGTCATGTGGCCAACCTCTGGGCATCAGGTGAAAGCTGGCGTTTGGGGCTATAAGGCCGAGCTGGGATCTGGCTTCTGACCACTGTAGTTTTGGAGAAATCCAACAAAATTTGGAAATTTTTAGGTTGGGTGGTCAGGGCGGGCCAGGGCGGGTGGCCGCAAAGAGAGGCCATTTTGCAGGGGAAAAAGAAGTCATGTGGCCAACCTCTGGGCATCAGATGAAAGCTGGCGTTTGGGGCTATAAGGCCGAGCTGGGATCTGGCTTCTGACCACTGTAGTTTTGGAGAAATCCAACAAAATTTGGAAATTTTTAGGTTGGGTGGTCAGGGTGGACCAGGGCGAGTGGCCGCAAAGAGAGGCCATTTTGCAGGGGAAAAAGAAGTCATTTGGCCAACCTCTGGGCATCAGATGAAAGCTGGCGTTTGGGGCTATAAGGCCGAGCTGGGATCTGGCTTCTGACCACTGTAGTTTTGGAGAAATCCAACAAAATTTGGAAATTTTTAGGTTGGGTGGTCAGGGTGGGCCAGGGCGAGTGGCCGCAAAGAGAGGCCATTTTGCAGGGGAAAAAGAAGTCCTTTGGCCAACCTCTGGGCATCAGGTGAAAGCTGGCCTTTGGGGCTATAAGGCCGAGCTGGCATCTAGCTTCTGACCACTGTAGTTTTGGAGAAATCCAGCAAAATTTGGCAATTTTTAGGTTGGGTGGTCAGGGTGGGCCAGGGCGAGTGGCCGCAAAGAGAGGCCATTTTGCAGGGGAAAAAGAAGTCCTTTGGCCAACCTCTGGGCATCAGGTGAAAGCTGGCCTTTGGGGCTATAAGGCCGAGCTGGCATCTAGCTTCTGACCACTGTAGTTTTGGAGAAATCCAGCAAAATTTGGCAATTTTTCGGTTGGGTGGTCAGGGTGGGCCAGGGCGAGTGGCCGCAAAGAGAGGCCATTTTGCAGGGGAAAAAGAAGTCCTTTGGCCAACCTCTGGGCATCAGCTGAAAGCTGGCCTTTGGGGCTATAAGGCCGAGCTGGCATCTAGCTTCTGACCACTGTAGTTTTGGAGAAATCCAGCAAAATTTGGCAATTTTTCGGTTGGGTGGTCAGGGTGGGCCAGGGCGAGTGGCCGCAAAGAGAGGCCATTTTGCAGGGGAAAAAGAAGTCCTTTGGCCAACCTCTGGGCATCAGGTGAAAGCTGGCCTTTGGGGCTATAAGGCCCAGCTGGCATCTAGCTTCTGACCACTGTAGTTTTGGAGAAATCCAGCAAAATTTGGCAATTTTTAGGTTGGGTGGTCAGGGTGGGCCAGGGCGAGTGGCCGCAAAGAGAGGCCATTTTGCAGGGGAAAAAGAAGTCCTTTGGCCAACCTCTGGGCATCAGGTGAAAGCTGGCCTTTGGGGCTATAAGGCCCAGCTGGCATCTAGCTTCTGACCACTGTAGTTTTGGAGAAATCCAGCAAAATTTGGCAATTTTTAGGTTGGGCGGTCAGGGTGGGCCAGGGCGAGTGGCCGCAAAGAGAGGCCATTTTGCAGGGGAAAAAGAAGTCCTTTGGCCAACCTCTGGGCATCAGGTGAAAGCTGGCCTTTGGGGCTATAAGGCCGAGCTGGCATCTAGCTTCTGACCACTGTAGTTTTGGAGAAATCCAGCAAAATTTGGCAATTTTTAGGTTGGGTGGTCAGGGTGGGCCAGGGCGAGTGGCCGCAAAGAGAGGCCATTTTGCAGGGGAAAAAGAAGTCCTTTGGCCAACCTCTGGGCATCAGGTGAAAGCTGGCCTTTGGGGCTATAAGGCCGAGCTGGCATCTAGCTTCTGACCACTGTAGTTTTGGAGAAATCCAGCAAAATTTGGCAATTTTTAGGTTGGGTTGTCAGGGTGGGCCAGGGCGAGTGGCCGCAAAGAGAGGCCATTTTGCAGGGGAAAAAGAAGTCCTTTGGCCAACCTCTGGGCATCAGGTGAAAGCTGGCCTTTGGGGCTATAAGGCCGAGCTGGCATCTAGCTTCTGACCACTGTAGTTTTGGAGAAATCCAGCAAAATTTGGCAATTTTTAGGTTGGGCGGTCAGGGTGGGCCAGGGCGAGTGGCCGCAAAGAGAGGCCATTTTGCAGGGGAAAAAGAAGTCCTTTGGCCAACCTCTGGGCATCAGGTGAAAGCTGGCCTTTGGGCCTATAAGGCCGAGCTGGCATCTAGCTTCTGACCACTGTAGTTTTGGAGAAATCCAGCAAAATTTGGCAATTTTTAGGTTGGGTGGTCAGGGTGGGCCAGGGCGAGTGGCCGCAAAGAGAGGCCATTTTGCAGGGGAAAAAGAAGTCCTTTGGCCAACCTCTGGGCATCAGGTGAAAGCTGGCCTTTGGGGCTATAAGGCCGAGCTGGCATCTAGCTTCTGACCACTGTAGTTTTGGAGAAATCCAGCAAAATTTGGCAATTTTTAGGTTGGGTGGTCAGGGTGGGCCAGGGCGAGTGGCCGCAAAGAGAGGCCATTTTGCAGGGGAAAAAGAAGTCCTTTGGCCAACCTCTGGGCATCAGGTGAAAGCTGGCCTTTGGGGCTATAAGGCCGAGCTGGCATCTAGCTTCTGACCACTGTAGTTTTGGAGAAATCCAGCAAAATTTGGCAATTTTTAGGTTGGGCGGTCAGGGTGGGCCAGGGCGAGTGGCCGCAAAGAGAGGCCATTTTGCAGGGGAAAAAGAAGTCCTTTGGCCAACCTCTGGGCATCAGGTGAAAGCTGGCCTTTGGGGCTATAAGGCCGAGCTGGCATCTAGCTTCTGACCACTGTAGTTTTGGAGAAATCCAGCAAAATTTGGCAATTTTTAGGTTGGGTGGTCAGGGTGGGCCAGGGCGAGTGGCCGCAAAGAGAGGCCATTTTGCAGGGGAAAAAGAAGTCATTTGGCCAACCTCTGGGCATCAGATGAAAGCGGGCGTTTGGGGCTATAAGGCCGAGCTGGGATCTGGCTTCTGACCACTGTAGTTTTGGAGAAATCCAACAAAATTTGGAAATTTTTAGGTTGGGTGCTCAGGGTGGGCCAGGGCGAGTGGCCGCAAAGAGAGGCCATTTTGCAGGGGAAAAAGAAGTCATGTGGCCAACCTCTGGGCATCAGGTGAAAGCTGGCGTTTGGGGCTATAAGGCCGAGCTGGGATCTGGCTTCTGACCACTGTAGTTTTGGAGAAATCCAACAAAATTTGGAAATTTTTAGGTTGGGTGGTCACGGTGGGCCAGGGCGAGTGGCCGCAAAGAGAGGCCATTTTGCAGGGGAAAAAGAAGTCATTTGGCCAACCTCTGGGCATCAGATGAAAGGTGGCGTTTGGGGCTATAAGGCCGAGCTGGGATCTGGCTTCTGACCACTGTAGTTTTGGAGAAATCCAACAAAATTTGGAAATTTTTAGGTTGGGTGGTCAGGGTGGGCCAGGGCGAGTGGCCGCAAAGAGAGGCCATTTTGCAGGGGAAAAAGAAGTCATTTGGCCAACCTCTGGGCATCAGATGAAAGCTGGCGTTTGGGGCTATAAGGCCGAGCTGGGATCTGGCTTCTGACCACTGTAGTTTTGGAGAAATCCAACAAAATTTGGAAATTTTTAGGTTGGGTGGTCAGGGTGGGCCAGGGCGAGTGGCCGCAAATAGAGGCCATTTTGCAGGGGAAAAAGAAGTCATTTGGCCAACCTCTGGGCATCAGATGAAAGCGGGCGTTTGGGGCTATAAGGCCGAGCTGGGATCTGGCTTCTGACCACTGTAGTTTTGGAGAAATCCAACAAAATTTGGAAATTTTTAGGTTGGGTGCTCAGGGTGGGCCAGGGCGAGTGGCCGCAAAGAGAGGCCATTTTGCAGGGGAAAAAGCAGTCATGTGGCCAACCTCTGGGCATCAGGTGAAAGCTGGCGTTTGGGGCTATAAGGCCGAGCTGGGATCTGGCTTCTGACCACTGTAGTTTTGGAGAAATCCACCAAAATTTGGAAATTTTTAGGTTGGGTGGTCAGGGTGGACCAGGGCGAGTGGCCGCAAAGAGAGGCCATTTTGCAGGGGAAAAAGAAGTCATTTGGCCAAGCTCTGGGCATCAGATGAAAGGTGGCGTTTGGGGCTATAAGGCCGAGCTGGGATCTGGCTTCTGACCACTGTAGTTTTGGAGAAATCCAACAAAATTTGGAAATTTTTAGGTTGGGTGGTCAGGGTGGGCCAGGGCGAGTGGCCGCAAAGAGAGGCCATTTTGCAGGGGAAAAAGCAGTCATGTGGCCAACCTCTGGGCATCAGGTGAAAGCTGGCGTTTGGGGCTATAAGGCCGAGCTGGGATCTGGCTACTGACCACTGTAGTTTTGGAGAAATCCAACAAAATTTGGAAATTTTTAGGTTGGGTGGTCAGGGCGGGCCAGGGCGGGTGGCCGCAAAGAGAGGCCATTTTTCAGGGGAAAAAGAAGTCATGTGGCCAACCTCTGGGCATCAGGTGAAAGCTGGCCTTTGGGGCTATAAGGCCGAGCTGGGATCTGGCTTCTGACCACTGTAGTTTTGGAGAAATCCAACAAAATTTGGAAATTTTAGGTTGGGTGGTCAGGGTGGACCAGGGCGAGTGGCCGCAAAGAGAGGCCATTTTGCAGGGGAAAAAGAAGTCCTTTGGCCAACCTCTGGGCATCAGGTGAAAGCTGGCCTTTGGGGCTATAAGGCCGAGCTGGGATCTAGCTTCTGACCACTGTAGTTTTGGAGAAATCCAACAAAATTTGGAAATTTTTAGGTTGGGTGGTCAGGGTGGGCCAGGGCGAGTGGCCGCAAAGAGAGGCCATTTTGCAGGGGAAAAAGAAGTCATTTGGCCAACCTCTGGGCATCAGATGAAAGCTGGCGTTTGGGGCTATAAGGCCGAGCTGGGATCTGGCTTCTGACCACTGTAGTTTTGGAGAAATCCAACAAAATTTGGAAATTTTTAGGTTGGGTGGTCAGGGTGGGCCAGGGCGAGTGGCCGCAAAGAGAGGCCATTTTGCAGGGGAAAAAGAAGTCATTTGGCCAAGCTCTGGGCATCAGATGAAAGCTGGCGTTTGGGGCTATAAGGCCGAGCTGGGATCTGGCTTCTGACCACTGTAGTTTTGGAGAAATCCAACAAAATTTGGAAATTTTTAGGTTGGGTGGTCAGGGTGGGCCAGGGCGAGTGGCCGCAAAGAGAGGCCATTTTGCAGGGGAAAAAGCAGTCATGTGGCCAACCTCTGGGCATCAGGTGAAAGCTGGCGTTTGGGGCTATAAGGCCGAGCTGGGATCTGGCTTCTGACCACTGTAGTTTTGGAGAAATCCAACAAAATTTGGAAATTTTTAGGTTGGGTGGTCAGGGCGGGCCAGGGCGGGTGGCCGCAAAGAGAGGCCATTTTGCAGGGGAAAAAGAAGTCATGTGGCCAACCTCTGGGCATCAGGTGAAAGCTGGCATTTGGGGCTATAAGGCCGAGCTGGGATCTTTCTTCTGACCACTGTAGTTTTGGAGAAATCCAACAAAATTTGGAAATTTTTAGGTTGGGTGGTCAGGGTGGGCCAGGGCGAGTGGCCGCAAAGAGAGGCCATTTTGCAGGGGAAAAAGAAGTCCTTTGGCCAACCTCTGGGCATCAGGTGAAAGCTGGCCTTTGGGGCTATAAGGCCGAGCTGGCATCTAGCTTCTGACCACTGTAGTTTTGGAGAAATCCAGCAAAATTTGGCAATTTTTAGGTTGGGTTGTCAGGGTGGGCCAGGGCGAGTGGCCGCAAAGAGAGGCCATTTTGCAGGGGAAAAAGAAGTCCTTTGGCCAACCTCTGGGCATCAGGTGAAAGCTGGCCTTTGGGGCTATAAGGCCGAGCTGGCATCTAGCTTCTGACCACTGTAGTTTTGGAGAAATCCAGCAAAATTTGGCAATTTTTAGGTTGGGCGGTCAGGGTGGGCCAGGGCGAGTGGCCGCAAAGAGAGGCCATTTTGCAGGGGAAAAAGAAGTCCTTTGGCCAACCTCTGGGCATCAGGTGAAAGCTGGCCTTTGGGCCTATAAGGCCGAGCTGGCATCTAGCTTCTGACCACTGTAGTTTTGGAGAAATCCAGCAAAATTTGGCAATTTTTAGGTTGGGCGGTCAGGGTGGGCCAGGGCGAGTGGCCGCAAAGAGAGGCCATTTTGCAGGGGAAAAAGAAGTCCTTTGGCCAACCTCTGGGCATCAGGTGAAAGCTGGCCTTTGGGGCTATAAGGCCGAGCTGGCATCTAGCTTCTGACCACTGTAGTTTTGGAGAAATCCAGCAAAATTTGGCAATTTTTAGGTTGGGTGGTCAGGGTGGGCCAGGGCGAGTGGCCGCAAAGAGAGGCCATTTTGCAGGGGAAAAAGAAGTCCTTTGGCCAACCTCTGGGCATCAGGTGAAAGCTGGCCTTTGGGGCTATAAGGCCGAGCTGGCATCTAGCTTCTGACCACTGTAGTTTTGGAGAAATCCAGCAAAATTTGGCAATTTTTAGGTTGGGCGGTCAGGGTGGGCCAGGGCGAGTGGCCGCAAAGAGAGGCCATTTTGCAGGGGAAAAAGAAGTCCTTTGGCCAACCTCTGGGCATCAGGTGAAAGCTGGCCTTTGGGGCTATAAGGCCGAGCTGGCATCTAGCTTCTGACCACTGTAGTTTTGGAGAAATCCAGCAAAATTTGGCAATTTTTAGGTTGGGTGGTCAGGGTGGGCCAGGGCGAGTGGCCGCAAAGAGAGGCCATTTTGCAGGGGAAAAAGAAGTCATTTGGCCAACCTCTGGGCATCAGATGAAAGCGGGCGTTTGGGGCTATAAGGCCGAGCTGGGATCTGGCTTCTGACCACTGTAGTTTTGGAGAAATCCAACAAAATTTGGAAATTTTTAGGTTGGGTGCTCAGGGTGGGCCAGGGCGAGTGGCCGCAAAGAGAGGCCATTTTGCAGGGGAAAAAGAAGTCATGTGGCCAACCTCTGGGCATCAGGTGAAAGCTGGCGTTTGGGGCTATAAGGCCGAGCTGGGATCTGGCTTCTGACCACTGTAGTTTTGGAGAAATCCAACAAAATTTGGAAATTTTTAGGTTGGGTGGTCACGGTGGGCCAGGGCGAGTGGCCGCAAAGAGAGGCCATTTTGCAGGGGAAAAAGAAGTCATTTGGCCAACCTCTGGGCATCAGATGAAAGGTGGCGTTTGGGGCTATAAGGCCGAGCTGGGATCTGGCTTCTGACCACTGTAGTTTTGGAGAAATCCAACAAAATTTGGAAATTTTTAGGTTGGGTGGTCAGGGTGGGCCAGGGCGAGTGGCCGCAAAGAGAGGCCATTTTGCAGGGGAAAAAGAAGTCATTTGGCCAACCTCAGGGCATCAGATGAAAGCTGGCGTTTGGGGCTATAAGGCCGAGCTGGGATCTGGCTTCTGACCACTGTAGTTTTGGAGAAATCCAACAAAATTTGGAAATTTTTAGGTTGGGTGGTCAGGGTGGGCCAGGGCGAGTGGCCGCAAAGAGAGGCCATTTTGCAGGGGAAAAAGCAGTCATGTGGCCAACCTCTGGGCATCAGGTGAAAGCTGGCGTTTGGGGCTATAAGGCCGAGCTGGGATCTGGCTACTGACCACTGTAGTTTTGGAGAAATCCAACAAAATTTGGAAATTTTTAGGTTGGGTGGTCAGGGCGGGCCAGGGCGGGTGGCCGCAAAGAGAGGCCATTTTTCAGGGGAAAAAGAAGTCATGTGGCCAACCTCTGGGCATCAGGTGAAAGCTGGCCTTTGGGGCTATAAGGCCGAGCTGGGATCTGGCTTCTGACCACTGTAGTTTTGGAGAAATCCAACAAAATTTGGAAATTTTTAGGTTGGGTGGTCAGGGTGGACCAGGGCGAGTGGCCGCAAAGAGAGGCCATTTTGCAGGGGAAAAAGAAGTCCTTTGGCCAACCTCTGGGCATCAGGTGAAAGCTGGCCTTTGGGGCTATAAGGCCGAGCTGGGATCTAGCTTCTGACCACTGTAGTTTTGGAGAAATCCAACAAAATTTGGAAATTTTTAGGTTGGGTGGTCAGGGTGGGCCAGGGCGAGTGGCCGCAAAGAGAGGCCATTTTGCAGGGGAAAAAGAAGTCATGTGGCCAACCTCTGGGCATCAGATGAAAGCTGGCGTTTGGGGCTATAAGGCCGAGCTGGGATCTGGCTTCTGACCACTGTAGTTTTGGAGAAATCCAACAAAATTTGGAAATTTTTAGGTTGGGTGGTCAGGGTGGGCCAGGGCGAGTGGCCGCAAAGAGAGGCCATTTTGCAGGGGAAAAAGAAGTCATTTGGCCAAGCTCTGGGCATCAGATGAAAGCTGGCGTTTGGGGCTATAAGGCCGAGCTGGGATCTGGCTTCTGACCACTGTAGTTTTGGAGAAATCCAACAAAATTTGGAAATTTTTAGGTTGGGTGGTCAGGGTGGGCCAGGGCGAGTGGCCGCAAAGAGAGGCCATTTTGCAGGGGAAAAAGCAGTCATGTGGCCAACCTCTGGGCATCAGGTGAAAGCTGGCGTTTGGGGCTATAAGGCCGAGCTGGGATCTGGCTTCTGACCACTGTAGTTTTGGAGAAATCCAACAAAATTTGGAAATTTTTAGGTTGGGTGGTCAGGGCGGGCCAGGGCGGGTGGCCGCAAAGAGAGGCCATTTTGCAGGGGAAAAAGAAGTCATGTGGCCAACCTCTGGGCATCAGGTGAAAGCTGGCATTTGGGGCTATAAGGCCGAGCTGGGATCTTTCTTCTGACCACTGTAGTTTTGGAGAAATCCAACAAAATTTGGAAATTTTTAGGTTGGGTGGTCAGGGTGGGCCAGGGCGAGTGGCCGCAAAGAGAGGCCATTTTGCAGGGGAAAAAGAAGTCCTTTGGCCAACCTCTGGGCATCAGGTGAAAGCTGGCCTTTGGGGCTATAAGGCCGAGCTGGCATCTAGCTTCTGACCACTGTAGTTTTGGAGAAATCCAGCAAAATTTGGCAATTTTTAGGTTGGGCGGTCAGGGTGGGCCAGGGCGAGTGGCCGCAAAGAGAGGCCATTTTGCAGGGGAAAAAGAAGTCCTTTGGCCAACCTCTGGGCATCAGGTGAAAGCTGGCCTTTGGGGCTATAAGGCCGAGCTGGCATCTAGCTTCTGACCACTGTAGTTTTGGAGAAATCCAGCAAAATTTGGCAATTTTTAGGTTGGGTGCTCAGGGTGGGCCAGGGCGAGTGGCCGCAAAGAGAGGCCATTTTGCAGGGGAAAAAGAAGTCCTTTGGCCAACCTCTGGGCATCAGGTGAAAGCTGGCCTTTGGGCCTATAAGGCCGAGCTGGCATCTAGCTTCTGACCACTGTAGTTTTGGAGAAATCCAGCAAAATTTGGCAATTTTTAGGTTGGGCGGTCAGGGTGGGCCAGGGCGAGTGGCCGCAAAGAGAGGCCATTTTGCAGGGGAAAAAGAAGTCCTTTGGCCAACCTCTGGGCATCAGGTGAAAGCTGGCCTTTGGGGCTATAAGGCCGAGCTGGCATCTAGCTTCTGACCACTGTAGTTTTGGAGAAATCCAGCAAAATTTGGCAATTTTTAGGTTGGGTGGTCAGGGTGGGCCAGGGCGAGTGGCCGCAAAGAGAGGCCATTTTGCAGGGGAAAAAGAAGTCCTTTGGCCAACCTCTGGGCATCAGGTGAAAGCTGGCCTTTGGGGCTATAAGGCCGAGCTGGCATCTAGCTTCTGACCACTGTAGTTTTGGAGAAATCCAGCAAAATTTGGCAATTTTTAGGTTGGGCGGTCAGGGTGGGCCAGGGCGAGTGGCCGCAAAGAGAGGCCATTTTGCAGGGGAAAAAGAAGTCCTTTGGCCAACCTCTGGGCATCAGGTGAAAGCTGGCCTTTGGGGCTATAAGGCCGAGCTGGCATCTAGCTTCTGACCACTGTAGTTTTGGAGAAATCCAGCAAAATTTGGCAATTTTTAGGTTGGGTGGTCAGGGTGGGCCAGGGCGAGTGGCCGCAAAGAGAGGCCATTTTGCAGGGGAAAAAGAAGTCATTTGGCCAACCTCTGGGCATCAGATGAAAGCGGGCGTTTGGGGCTATAAGGCCGAGCTGGGATCTGGCTTCTGACCACTGTAGTTTTGGAGAAATCCAACAAAATTTGGAAATTTTTAGGTTGGGTGCTCAGGGTGGGCCAGGGCGAGTGGCCGCAAAGAGAGGCCATTTTGCAGGGGAAAAAGAAGTCATGTGGCCAACCTCTGGGCATCAGGTGAAAGCTGGCGTTTGGGGCTATAAGGCCGAGCTGGGATCTGGCTTCTGACCACTGTAGTTTTGGAGAAATCCAACAAAATTTGGAAATTTTTAGGTTGGGTGGTCACGGTGGGCCAGGGCGAGTGGCCGCAAAGAGAGGCCATTTTGCAGGGGAAAAAGAAGTCATTTGGCCAAGCTCTGGGCATCAGATGAAAGGTGGCGTTTGGGGCTATAAGGCCGAGCTGGGATCTGGCTTCTGACCACTGTAGTTTTGGAGAAATCCAACAAAATTTGGAAATTTTTAGGTTGGGTGGTCAGGGTGGGCCAGGGCGAGTGGCCGCAAAGAGAGGCCATTTTGCAGGGGAAAAAGAAGTCATTTGGCCAACCTCAGGGCATCAGATGAAAGCTGGCGTTTGGGGCTATAAGGCCGAGCTGGGATCTGGCTTCTGACCACTGTAGTTTTGGAGAAATCCAACAAAATTTGGAAATTTTTAGGTTGGGTGGTCAGGGTGGGCCAGGGCGAGTGGCCGCAAAGAGAGGCCATTTTGCAGGGGAAAAAGAAGTCATTTGGCCAACCTCTGGGCATCAGATGAAAGCGGGCGTTTGGGGCTATAAGGCCGAGCTGGGATCTGGCTTCTGACCACTGTAGTTTTGGAGAAATCCAACAAAATTTGGAAATTTTTAGGTTGGGTGGTCAGGGTGGACCAGGGCGAGTGGCCGCAAAGAGAGGCCATTTTGCAGGGGAAAAAGAAGTCATTTGGCCAAGCTCTGGGCATCAGATGAAAGCTGGCGTTTGGGGCTATAAGGCCGAGCTGGGATCTGGCTTCTGACCACTGTAGTTTTGGAGAAATCCAACAAAATTTGGAAATTTTTAGGTTGGGTGGTCAGGGTGGGCCAGGGCGAGTGGCCGCAAAGAGAGGCCATTTTGCAGGGGAAAAAGCAGTCATGTGGCCAACCTCTGGGCATCAGGTGAAAGCTGGCGTTTGGGGCTATAAGGCCGAGCTGGGATCTGGCTTCTGACCACTGTAGTTTTGGAGAAATCCAACAAAATTTGGAAATTTTTAGGTTGGGTGGTCAGGGCGGGCCAGGGCGGGTGGCCGCAAAGAGAGGCCATTTTGCAGGGGAAAAAGAAGTCATGTGGCCAACCTCTGGGCATCAGATGAAAGCTGGCGTTTGGGGCTATAAGGCCGAGCTGGGATCTGGCTTCTGACCACTGTAGTTTTGGAGAAATCCAACAAAATTTGGAAATTTTTAGGTTGGGTGGTCAGGGTGGACCAGGGCGAGTGGCCGCAAAGAGAGGCCATTTTGCAGGGGAAAAAGAAGTCATTTGGCCAACCTCTGGGCATCAGATGAAAGGTGGCGTTTGGGGCTATAAGGCCGAGCTGGGATCTGGCTTCTGACCACTGTAGTTTTGGAGAAATCCAACAAAATTTGGAAATTTTTAGGTTGGGTGGTCAGGGTGGGCCAGGGCGAGTGGCCGCAAAGAGAGGCCATTTTGCAGGGGAAAAAGCAGTCATGTGGCCAACCTCTGGGCATCAGGTGAAAGCTGGCGTTTGGGGCTATAAGGCCGAGCTGGGATCTGGCTACTGACCACTGTAGTTTTGGAGAAATCCAACAAAATTTGGAAATTTTTAGGTTGGGTGGTCAGGGCGGGCCAGGGCGGGTGGCCGCAAAGAGAGGCCATTTTTCAGGGGAAAAAGAAGTCATGTGGCCAACCTCTGGGCATCAGGTGAAAGCTGGCCTTTGGGGCTATAAGGCCGAGCTGGGATCTGGCTTCTGACCACTGTAGTTTTGGAGAAATCCAACAAAATTTGGAAATTTTTAGGTTGGGTGGTCAGGGTGGACCAGGGCGAGTGGCCGCAAAGAGAGGCCATTTTGCAGGGGAAAAAGAAGTCCTTTGGCCAACCTCTGGGCATCAGGTGAAAGCTGGCGTTTGGGGCTATAAGGCCGAGCTGGCATCTAGCTTCTGACCACTGTAGTTTTGGAGAAATCCAACAAAATTTGGAAATTTTTAGGTTGGGTGGTCAGGGTGGGCCAGGGCGAGTGGCCGCAAAGAGAGGCCATTTTGCAGGGGAAAAAGAAGTCCTTTGGCCAACCTCTGGGCATCAGGTGAAAGCTGGCCTTTGGGGCTATAAGGCCGAGCTGGCATCTAGCTTCTGACCACTGTAGTTTTGGAGAAATCCAGCAAAATTTGGCAATTTTTAGGTTGGGCGGTCAGGGTGGGCCAGGGCGAGTGGCCGCAAAGAGAGGCCATTTTGCAGGGGAAAAAGAAGTCCTTTGGCCAACCTCTGGGCATCAGGTGAAAGCTGGCCTTTGGGGCTATAAGGCCGAGCTGGCATCTAGCTTCTGACCACTGTAGTTTTGGAGAAATCCAGCAAAATTTGGCAATTTTTAGGTTGGGTGGTCAGGGTGGGCCAGGGCGAGTGGCCGCAAAGAGAGGCCATTTTGCAGGGGAAAAAGAAGTCCTTTGGCCAACCTCTGGGCATCAGGTGAAAGCTGGCCTTTGGGGCTATAAGGCCGAGCTGGCATCTAGCTTCTGACCACTGTAGTTTTGGAGAAATCCAGCAAAATTTGGCAATTTTTAGGTTGGGTGGTCAGGGTGGGCCAGGGCGAGTGGCCGCAAAGAGAGGCCATTTTGCAGGGGAAAAAGAAGTCCTTTGGCCAACCTCTGGGCATCAGGTGAAAGCTGGCCTTTGGGGCTATAAGGCCCAGCTGGCATCTAGCTTCTGACCACTGTAGTTTTGGAGAAATCCAGCAAAATTTGGCAATTTTTAGGTTGGGCGGTCAGGGTGGGCCAGGGCGAGTGGCCGCAAAGAGAGGCCATTTTGCAGGGGAAAAAGAAGTCCTTTGGCCAACCTCTGGGCATCAGGTGAAAGCTGGCCTTTGGGGCTATAAGGCCGAGCTGGCATCTAGCTTCTGACCACTGTAGTTTTGGAGAAATCCAGCAAAATTTGGCAATTTTTAGGTTGGGTGGTCAGGGTGGGCCAGGGCGAGTGGCCGCAAAGAGAGGCCATTTTGCAGGGGAAAAAGAAGTCCTTTGGCCAACCTCTGGGCATCAGGTGAAAGCTGGCCTTTGGGGCTATAAGGCCGAGCTGGCATCTAGCTTCTGACCACTGTAGTTTTGGAGAAATCCAGCAAAATTTGGCAATTTTTAGGTTGGGTTGTCAGGGTGGGCCAGGGCGAGTGGCCGCAAAGAGAGGCCATTTTGCAGGGGAAAAAGAAGTCATTTGGCCAACCTCTGGGCATCAGATGAAAGCTGGCGTTTGGGGCTATAAGGCCGAGCTGGGATCTGGCTTCTGACCACTGTAGTTTTGGAGAAATCCAACAAAATTTGGAAATTTTTAGGTTGGGTGCTCAGGGTGGGCCAGGGCGAGTGGCCGCAAAGAGAGGCCATTTTGCAGGGGAAAAAGAAGTCATTTGGCCAACCTCTGGGCATCAGATGAAAGCTGGCGTTTGGGGCTATAAGGCCGAGCTGGGATCTGGCTTCTGACCACTGTAGTTTTGGAGAAATCCAACAAAATTTGGAAATTTTTAGGTTGGGTGGTCAGGGTGGGCCAGGGCGAGTGGCCGCAAAGAGAGGCCATTTTGCAGGGGAAAAAGAAGTCATTTGGCCAACCTCTGGGCATCAGATGAAAGCGGGCGTTTGGGGCTATAAGGCCGAGCTGGGATCTGGCTTCTGACCACTGTAGTTTTGGAGAAATCCAACAAAATTTGGAAATTTTTAGGTTGGGTGGTCAGGGTGGGCCAGGGCGAGTGGCCGCAAAGAGAGGCCATTTTGCAGGGGAAAAAGAAGTCATTTGGCCAAGCTCTGGGCATCAGATGAAAGCTGGCGTTTGGGGCTATAAGGCCGAGCTGGGATCTGGCTTCTGACCACTGTAGTTTTGGAGAAATCCAACAAAATTTGGAAATTTTTAGGTTGGGTGGTCAGGGTGGGCCAGGGCGAGTGGCCGCAAAGAGAGGCCATTTTGCAGGGGAAAAAGCAGTCATGTGGCCAACCTCTGGGCATCAGGTGAAAGCTGGCGTTTGGGGCTATAAGGCCGAGCTGGGATCTGGCTTCTGACCACTGTAGTTTTGGAGAAATCCAACAAAATTTGGAAATTTTTAGGTTGGGTGGTCAGGGCGGGCCAGGGCGGGTGGCCGCAAAGAGAGGCCATTTTGCAGGGGAAAAAGAAGTCATGTGGCCAACCTCTGGGCATCAGATGAAAGCTGGCGTTTGGGGCTATAAGGCCGAGCTGGGATCTGGCTTCTGACCACTGTAGTTTTGGAGAAATCCAACAAAATTTGGAAATTTTTAGGTTGGGTGGTCAGGGTGGACCAGGGCGAGTGGCCGCAAAGAGAGGCCATTTTGCAGGGGAAAAAGAAGTCATTTGGCCAACCTCTGGGCATCAGATGAAAGGTGGCGTTTGGGGCTATAAGGCCGAGCTGGGATCTGGCTTCTGACCACTGTAGTTTTGGAGAAATCCAACAAAATTTGGAAATTTTTAGGTTGGGTGGTCAGGGTGGGCCAGGGCGAGTGGCCGCAAAGAGAGGCCATTTTGCAGGGGAAAAAGCAGTCATGTGGCCAACCTCTGGGCATCAGGTGAAAGCTGGCGTTTGGGGCTATAAGGCCGAGCTGGGATCTGGCTACTGACCACTGTAGTTTTGGAGAAATCCAACAAAATTTGGAAATTTTTAGGTTGGGTGGTCAGGGCGGGCCAGGGCGGGTGGCCGCAAAGAGAGGCCATTTTTCAGGGGAAAAAGAAGTCATGTGGCCAACCTCTGGGCATCAGGTGAAAGCTGGCCTTTGGGGCTATAAGGCCGAGCTGGGATCTGGCTTCTGACCACTGTAGTTTTGGAGAAATCCAACAAAATTTGGAAATTTTTAGGTTGGGTGGTCAGGGTGGACCAGGGCGAGTGGCCGCAAAGAGAGGCCATTTTGCAGGGGAAAAAGAAGTCCTTTGGCCAACCTCTGGGCATCAGGTGAAAGCTGGCCTTTGGGGCTATAAGGCCGAGCTGGGATCTAGCTTCTGACCACTGTAGTTTTGGAGAAATCCAACAAAATTTGGAAATTTTTAGGTTGGGTGGTCAGGGTGGGCCAGGGCGAGTGGCCGCAAAGAGAGGCCATTTTGCAGGGGAAAAAGAAGTCATTTGGCCAACCTCTGGGC
This sequence comes from Passer domesticus, assembly GCF_036417665.1. Classification (NCBI taxonomy): domain Eukaryota; kingdom Metazoa; phylum Chordata; class Aves; order Passeriformes; family Passeridae; genus Passer; species Passer domesticus. The sequence continues at coordinate 8,322 of NW_026989925.1, read as the reverse complement.
ATCAGATGAAAGCTGGCGTTTGGGGCTATAAGGCCGAGCTGGGATCTGGCTTCTGACCACTGTAGTTTTGGAGAAATCCAACAAAATTTGGAAATTTTTAGGTTGGGTGGTCAGGGTGGGCCAGGGCGAGTGGCCGCAAAGAGAGGCCATTTTGCAGGGGAAAAAGAAGTCATTTGGCCAAGCTCTGGGCATCAGATGAAAGCTGGCGTTTGGGGCTATAAGGCCGAGCTGGGATCTGGCTTCTGACCACTGTAGTTTTGGAGAAATCCAACAAAATTTGGAAATTTTTAGGTTGGGTGGTCAGGGTGGGCCAGGGCGAGTGGCCGCAAAGAGAGGCCATTTTGCAGGGGAAAAAGCAGTCATGTGGCCAACCTCTGGGCATCAGGTGAAAGCTGGCGTTTGGGGCTATAAGGCCGAGCTGGGATCTGGCTTCTGACCACTGTAGTTTTGGAGAAATCCAACAAAATTTGGAAATTTTTAGGTTGGGTGGTCAGGGCGGGCCAGGGCGGGTGGCCGCAAAGAGAGGCCATTTTGCAGGGGAAAAAGAAGTCATGTGGCCAACCTCTGGGCATCAGGTGAAAGCTGGCATTTGGGGCTATAAGGCCGAGCTGGCATCTTCCTTCTGACCACTGTAGTTTTGGAGAAATCCAACAAAATTTGGAAATTTTTAGGTTGGGTGGTCAGGGTGGGCCAGGGCGAGTGGCCGCAAAGAGAGGCCATTTTGCAGGGGAAAAAGAAGTCATTTGGCCAACCTCTGGGCATCAGATGAAAGCTGGCGTTTGGGGCTATAAGGCCGAGCTGGGATCTGGCTTCTGACCACTGTAGTTTTGGAGAAATCCAACAAAATTTGGAAATTTTTAGGTTGGGTGCTCAGGGTGGGCCAGGGCGAGTGGCCGCAAAGAGAGGCCATTTTGCAGGGGAAAAAGAAGTCATGTGGCCAACCTCTGGGCATCAGGTGAAAGCTGGCATTTGGGGCTATAAGGCCGAGCTGGGATCTGGCTTCTGACCACTGTAGTTTTGGAGAAATCCAACAAAATTTGGAAATTTTTAGGTTGGGTGGTCAGGGTGGGCCAGGGCGAGTGGCCGCAAAGAGAGGCCATTTTGCAGGGGAAAAAGAAGTCATTTGGCCAACCTCTGGGCATCAGATGAAAGCTGGCGTTTGGGGCTATAAGGCCGAGCTGGGATCTGGCTTCTGACCACTGTAGTTTTGGAGAAATCCAACAAAATTTGGCAATTTTTAGGTTGGGTGCTCAGGGTGGGCCAGGGCGAGTGGCCGCAAAGAGAGGCCATTTTGCAGGGGAAAAAGAAGTCATTTGGCCAAGCTCTGGGCATCAGATGAAAGCTGGCGTTTGGGGCTATAAGGCCGAGCTGGGATCTGGCTTCTGACCACTGTAGTTTTGGAGAAATCCAACAAAATTTGGAAATTTTTAGGTTGGGTGGTCAGGGTGGGCCAGGGCGAGTGGCCGCAAAGAGAGGCCATTTTGCAGGGGAAAAAGAAGTCATGTGGCCAACCTCTGGGCATCAGGTGAAAGCTGGCGTTTGGGGCTATAAGGCCGAGCTGGGATCTGGCTTCTGACCACTGTAGTTTTGGAGAAATCCAACAAAATTTGGAAATTTTTAGGTTGGGTGGTCAGGGCGGGCCAGGGCGGGTGGCCGCAAAGAGAGGCCATTTTGCAGGGGAAAAAGAAGTCATGTGGCCAACCTCTGGGCATCAGATGAAAGCTGGCGTTTGGGCTATAAGGCCGAGCTGGGATCTGGCTTCTGACCACTGTAGTTTTGGAGAAATCCAACAAAATTTGGAAATTTTTAGGTTGGGTGGTCAGGGTGGACCAGGGCGAGTGGCCGCAAAGAGAGGCCATTTTGCAGGGGAAAAAGAAGTCATTTGGCCAACCTCTGGGCATCAGATGAAAGTGGCGTTTGGGGCTATAAGGCCGAGCTGGGATCTGGCTTCTGACCACTGTAGTTTTGGAGAAATCCAACAAAATTTGGAAATTTTTAGGTTGGGTGGTCAGGGTGGGCCAGGGCGAGTGGCCGCAAAGAGAGGCCATTTTGCAGGGGAAAAAGCAGTCATGTGGCCAACCTCTGGGCATCAGGTGAAAGCTGGCGTTTGGGGCTATAAGGCCGAGCTGGGATCTGGCTTCTGACCACTGTAGTTTTGGAGAAATCCAACAAAATTTGGAAATTTTTAGGTTGGGTGGTCAGGGCGGGCCAGGGCGGGTGGCCGCAAAGAGAGGTCATTTTGCAGGGGAAAAAGAAGTCATGTGGCCAACCTCTGGGCATCAGATGAAAGCTGGCGTTTGGGGCTATAAGGCCGAGCTGGGATCTGGCTTCTGACCACTGTAGTTTTGGAGAAATCCAACAAAATTTGGAAATTTTTAGGTTGGGTGGTCAGGGTGGACCAGGGCGAGTGGCCGCAAAGAGAGGCCATTTTGCAGGGGAAAAAGAAGTCATTTGGCCAACCTCTGGGCATCAGATGAAAGGTGGCGTTTGGGGCTATAAGGCCGAGCTGGGATCTGGCTTCTGACCACTGTAGTTTTGGAGAATCCAACAAAATTTGGAAATTTTTAGGTTGGGTGGTCAGGGTGGGCCAGGGCGAGTGGCCGCAAAGAGAGGCCATTTTGCAGGGAAAAAGCAGTCATGTGGCCAACCTCTGGGCATCAGGTGAAAGCTGGCGTTTGGGGCTATAAGGCCGAGCTGGGATCTGGCTTCTGACCACTGTAGTTTTGGAGAAATCCAACAAAATTTGGAAATTTTTAGGTTGGGTGGTCAGGGCGGGCCAGGGCGGGTGGCCGCAAAGAGAGGCCATTTTGCAGGGGAAAAAGAAGTCATGTGGCCAACCTCTGGGCATCAGATGAAAGCTGGCGTTTGGGGCTATAAGGCCGAGCTGGGATCTGGCTTCTGACCACTGTAGTTTTGGAGAAATCCAACAAAATTTGGAAATTTTTAGGTTGGGTGGTCAGGGTGGACCAGGGCGAGTGGCCGCAAAGAGAGGCCATTTTGCAGGGGAAAAAGAAGTCATTTGGCCAACCTCTGGGCATCAGATGAAAGCTGGCGTTTGGGGCTATAAGGCCCAGCTGGGATCTGGCTTCTGACCACTGTAGTTTTGGAGAAATCCAACAAAATTTGGAAATTTTTAGGTTGGGTGGTCAGGGTGGGCCAGGGCGAGTGGCCGCAAAGAGAGGCCATTTTGCAGGGGAAAAAGAAGTCCTTTGGCCAACCTCTGGGCATCAGGTGAAAGCTGGCCTTTGGGGCTATAAGGCCGAGCTGGCATCTAGCTTCTGACCACTGTAGTTTTGGAGAAATCCAGCAAAATTTGGCAATTTTTAGGTTGGGCGGTCAGGGTGGGCCAGGGCGAGTGGCCGCAAAGAGAGGCCATTTTGCAGGGGAAAAAGAAGTCCTTTGGCCAACCTCTGGGCATCAGGTGAAAGCTGGCCTTTGGGGCTATAAGGCCGAGCTGGCATCTAGCTTCTGACCACTGTAGTTTTGGAGAAATCCAGCAAAATTTGGCAATTTTTAGGTTGGGTGGTCAGGGTGGGCCAGGGCGAGTGGCCGCAAAGAGAGGCCATTTTGCAGGGGAAAAAGAAGTCCTTTGGCCAACCTCTGGGCATCAGGTGAAAGCTGGCCTTTGGGGCTATAAGGCCGAGCTGGCATCTAGCTTCTGACCACTGTAGTTTTGGAGAAATCCAGCAAAATTTGGCAATTTTTAGGTTGGGCGGTCAGGGTGGGCCAGGGCGAGTGGCCGCAAAGAGAGGCCATTTTGCAGGGGAAAAAGAAGTCCTTTGGCCAACCTCTGGGCATCAGGTGAAAGCTGGCCTTTGGGGCTATAAGGCCGAGCTGGCATCTAGCTTCTGACCACTGTAGTTTTGGAGAAATCCAGCAAAATTTGGCAATTTTTTAGGTTGGGCGGTCAGGGTGGGCCAGGGCGGAGTGGCCGCAAAGAGAGGCCATTTTGCAGGGGAAAAAGAAGTCCTTTGGCCAACCTCTGGGCATCAGGTGAAAGCTGGCCTTTGGGGCTATAAGGCCGAGCTGGCATCTAGCTTCTGACCACTGTAGTTTTGGAGAAATCCAGCAAAATTTGGCAATTTTTAGGTTGGGTGGTCAGGGTGGGCCAGGGCGAGTGGCCGCAAAGAGAGGCCATTTTGCAGGGGAAAAAGAAGTCCTTTGGCCAACCTCTGGGCATCAGGTGAAAGCTGGCCTTTGGGGCTATAAGGCCGAGCTGGCATCTAGCTTCTGACCACTGTAGTTTTGGAGAAATCCAGCAAAATTTGGCAATTTTTAGGTTGGGTGGTCAGGGTGGGCCAGGGCGAGTGGCCGCAAAGAGAGGCCATTTTGCAGGGGAAAAAGAAGTCCTTTGGCCAACCTCTGGGCATCAGGTGAAAGCTGGCCTTTGGGGCTATAAGGCCCAGCTGGCATCTAGCTTCTGACCACTGTAGTTTTGGAGAAATCCAGCAAAATTTGGCAATTTTTAGGTTGGGCGGTCAGGGTGGGCCAGGGCGAGTGGCCGCAAAGAGAGGCCATTTTGCAGGGGAAAAAGAAGTCCTTTGGCCAACCTCTGGGCATCAGGTGAAAGCTGGCCTTTGGGGCTATAAGGCCGAGCTGGCATCTAGCTTCTGACCACTGTAGTTTTGGAGAAATCCAGCAAAATTTGGCAATTTTTAGGTTGGGTGGTCAGGGTGGGCCAGGGCGAGTGGCCGCAAAGAGAGGCCATTTTGCAGGGGAAAAAGAAGTCCTTTGGCCAACCTCTGGGCATCAGGTGAAAGCTGGCCTTTGGGGCTATAAGGCCGAGCTGGCATCTAGCTTCTGACCACTGTAGTTTTGGAGAAATCCAGCAAAATTTGGCAATTTTTAGGTTGGGTGGTCAGGGTGGGCCAGGGCGAGTGGCCGCAAAGAGAGGCCATTTTGCAGGGGAAAAAGAAGTCCTTTGGCCAACCTCTGGGCATCAGGTGAAAGCTGGCCTTTGGGGCTATAAGGCCGAGCTGGCATCTAGCTTCTGACCACTGTAGTTTTGGAGAAATCCAGCAAAATTTGGCAATTTTTAGGTTGGGCGGTCAGGGTGGGCCAGGGCGAGTGGCCGCAAAGAGAGGCCATTTTGCAGGGGAAAAAGAAGTCCTTTGGCCAACCTCTGGGCATCAGGTGAAAGCTGGCCTTTGGGGCTATAAGGCCGAGCTGGCATCTAGCTTCTGACCACTGTAGTTTTGGAGAAATCCAGCAAAATTTGGCAATTTTTAGGTTGGGTGGTCAGGGGTGGGCCAGGGCGAGTGGCCGCAAAGAGAGGCCATTTTGCAGGGGAAAAAGAAGTCCTTTGGCCAACCTCTGGGCATCAGGTGAAAGCTGGCCTTTGGGGCTATAAGGCCGAGCTGGCATCTAGCTTCTGACCACTGTAGTTTTGGAGAAATCCAGCAAAATTTGGCAATTTTTAGGTTGGGTGGTCAGGGTGGGCCAGGGCGAGTGGCGCAAAGAGAGGCCATTTTGCAGGGGAAAAAGAAGTCCTTTGGCCAACCTCTGGGCATCAGGTGAAAGCTGGCCTTTGGGGCTATAAGGCCGAGCTGGCATCTAGCTTCTGACCACTGTAGTTTTGGAGAAATCCAGCAAAATTTGGCAATTTTTAGGTTGGGTTGTCAGCGTGGGCCAGGGCGAGTGGCCGCAAAGAGAGGCCATTTTGCAGGGGAAAAAGAAGTCCTTTGGCCAACCTCTGGGCATCAGCTGAAAGCTGGCCTTTGGGGCTATAAGGCCGAGCTGGCATCTAGCTTCTGACCACTGTAGTTTTGGAGAAATCCAGCAAAATTTGGCAATTTTTAGGTTGGGCGGTCAGGGTGGGCCAGGGCGAGTGGCCGCAAAGAGAGGCCATTTTGCAGGGGAAAAAGAAGTCCTTTGGCCAACCTCTGGGCATCAGGTGAAAGCTGGCCTTTGGGGCTATAAGGCCGAGCTGGCATCTAGCTTCTGACCACTGTAGTTTTGGAGAAATCCAGCAAAATTTGGCAATTTTTAGGTTGGGCGGTCAGGGTGGGCCAGGGCGAGTGGCCGCAAAGAGAGGCCATTTTGCAGGGGAAAAAGAAGTCCTTTGGCCAACCTCTGGGCATCAGGTGAAAGCTGGCCTTTGGGGCTATAAGGCCGAGCTGGCATCTAGCTTCTGACCACTGTAGTTTTGGAGAAATCCAGCAAAATTTGGCAATTTTTAGGTTGGGCGGTCAGGGTGGGCCAGGGCGAGTGGCCGCAAAGAGAGGCCATTTTGCAGGGGAAAAAGAAGTCCTTTGGCCAACCTCTGGGCATCAGGTGAAAGCTGGCCTTTGGGGCTATAAGGCCGAGCTGGCATCTAGCTTCTGACCACTGTAGTTTTGGAGAAATCCAGCAAAATTTGGCAATTTTTAGGTTGGGCGGTCAGGGTGGGCCAGGGCGAGTGGCCGCAAAGAGAGGCCATTTTGCAGGGGAAAAAGAAGTCCTTTGGCCAACCTCTGGGCATCAGGTGAAAGCTGGCCTTTGGGGCTATAAGGCCGAGCTGGCATCTAGCTTCTGACCACTGTAGTTTTGGAGAAATCCAGCAAAATTTGGCAATTTTTAGGTTGGGCGGTCAGGGTGGGCCAGGGCGAGTGGCCGCAAAGAGAGGCCATTTTGCAGGGGAAAAAGAAGTCCTTTGGCCAACCTCTGGGCATCAGGTGAAAGCTGGCCTTTGGGGCTATAAGGCCGAGCTGGCATCTAGCTTCTGACCACTGTAGTTTTGGAGAAATCCAGCAAAATTTGGCAATTTTTAGGTTGGGCGGTCAGGGTGGGCCAGGGCGAGTGGCCGCAAAGAGAGGCCATTTTGCAGGGGAAAAAGAAGTCCTTTGGCCAACCTCTGGGCATCAGGTGAAAGCTGGCCTTTGGGGCTATAAGGCCGAGCTGGCATCTAGCTTCTGACCACTGTAGTTTTGGAGAAATCCAGCAAAATTTGGCAATTTTTAGGTTGGGCGGTCAGGGTGGGCCAGGGCGAGTGGCCGCAAAGAGAGGCCATTTTGCAGGGGAAAAAGAAGTCCTTTGGCCAACCTCTGGGCATCAGGTGAAAGCTGGCCTTTGGGGCTATAAGGCCGAGCTGGCATCTAGCTTCTGACCACTGTAGTTTTGGAGAAATCCAGCAAAATTTGGCAATTTTTAGGTTGGGCGGTCAGGGTGGGCCAGGGCGAGTGGCCGCAAAGAGAGGCCATTTTGCAGGGGAAAAAGAAGTCCTTTGGCCAACCTCTGGGCATCAGGTGAAAGCTGGCCTTTGGGGCTATAAGGCCGAGCTGGCATCTAGCTTCTGACCACTGTAGTTTTGGAGAAATCCAGCAAAATTTGGCAATTTTTAGGTTGGGCGGTCAGGGTGGGCCAGGGCGAGTGGCCGCAAAGAGAGGCCATTTTGCAGGGGAAAAAGAAGTCCTTTGGCCAACCTCTGGGCATCAGGTGAAAGCTGGCCTTTGGGGCTATAAGGCCGAGCTGGCATCTAGCTTCTGACCACTGTAGTTTTGGAGAAATCCAGCAAAATTTGGCAATTTTTAGGTTGGGTGGTCAGGGTGGGCCAGGGGCGAGTGGCCGCAAAGAGAGGCCATTTTGCAGGGGAAAAAGAAGTCCTTTGGCCAACCTCTGGGCATCAGGTGAAAGCTGGCCTTTGGGGCTATAAGGCCGAGCTGGCATCTAGCTTCTGACCACTGTAGTTTTGGAGAAATCCAGCAAAATTTGGCAATTTTTAGGTTGGGCGGTCAGGGTGGGCCAGGGCGAGTGGCCGCAAAGAGAGGCCATTTTGCAGGGGAAAAAGAAGTCATTTGGCCAACCTCTGGGCATCAGGTGAAAGCTGGCCTTTGGGGCTATAAGGCCGAGCTGGCATCTAGCTTCTGACCACTGTAGTTTTGGAGAAATCCAGCAAAATTTGGCAATTTTTAGGTTGGGTGGTCAGGGTGGGCCAGGGGCGAGTGGCCGCAAAGAGAGGCCATTTTGCAGGGGAAAAAGAAGTCCTTTGGCCAACCTCTGGGCATCAGGTGAAAGCTGGCCTTTGGGGCTATAAGGCCGAGCTGGCATCTAGCTTCTGACCACTGTAGTTTTGGAGAAATCCAGCAAAATTTGGGCAATTTTTAGGTTGGGTGGTCAGGGTGGGCCGGGCGAGTGGCCGCAAAGAGAGGCCATTTTGCAGGGGGAAAAAAAGAAGTCCTTTGGCCAACCTCTGGCATCAGGTGAAAGCTGGCCGTTTGGGGCTATAAGGCCGAGCTGGCATCTAGCTTCTGACCACTGTATTTTGGAGAAATCCAGCAAAATTTGGCATTTTTAGGGTTGGGGCGGTCAGGGTGGGCCAGGGCGAGTGGCCGCAAAGAGAGGCCA